>NC_135815.1:55778225-56078225 GCF_964213995.1 Mustelus asterias
CACACATTTGTGTAGTCCTTTGGCTATCGGGGACTGCCGCACCGAATAATATGCTACAGGTCTCATGGTGCCCCCACTTTCTTGAGTCACAACGGAGCTATAGAATCCGTCCTCCGCATTATAAAAAAGATGGAACGGTTTCGCTATGTTGGGCAGGCATAAGGCTGGGGCCGCTAATAATTCTGATTTCAGGTGGGAGTATGCTGTTTCTTGTTCGGGTCCCCATTCAATGATTTCTGCCCCCGGCCTCCCCCCTTTTACCAATCGCTGGATAGGTTCTGCTATGGATGCAAACTGATCGATGAAATTCCGACAGTAATTAAAGAGTCCCATTACCCTACGCACCCCCCTAACTGTGTTCGGACGGGTCATGTTGGCAATTGCTGTTTTTCGGTCCGTGGGAAGGGTTTTCTTTCCCTGACTTATGTAATGCCCCAGATATCGGACCTCTGGTTTTGCGAGTTGTGCTTTGGTTGGGTTAACCTTAAATCCTGCTGTTTGTAAGCCCCGCAGGATTACTGACAGGGCTCCCAAATGCCCCGTCGGGTTAGTGGAGGCGATCAAGATGTCATCCACATATTGGAGAAAAGCGCTCTCATAGGGGGATAAGTTACAATTTTCGAGGGCTTTGCTCATAACCCGGTGGAATATGTTGGGGCTATTGTGGAATCCCTGGGGGAGACGGGTCCAGGTGTACTGTCTACCTCCACAGGTGAAGGCAAACTTCTCCTGGGAGTCTGGGTGGAGTGGAATTGACCAGAATCCGTTTGCTATGTCTAGCACGGAGAAGATACAATATTCAGGTCGCAGTCCGTTAAATATAGTGGCCGGGCTCGCAACGATAGGGTGTTCCTTTGGGGTGACCTTATTCAGGGCGGTATAGTCGATGGTTAGTCGGTAGTTCCCGTCTGGCTTACGGACGGGCCACATCGGGGAATTTGTGTGGGACACGGTGGGTCTCAGGATGCCCCGTTTAACCAAAGCCTGGACGATTGTTTCGGTTGCCTGTAACGCCTCGGGTTTTATGGGATATTGTTTATGAGGGGCATGGGCTGGTCCTTGTATTTGTAAAGGAAGGATTGTGACGAGACCGCAGTCTTGCTTGCCTGTAGCCCAGACCCGGGGTAGTGCTTGACATAAGAGTCCCACTAGTCCCTCCCTCTTCCAGTCTCGGGCCGTCGGAGCCGGAGCCCCCATGCCTATGGCTGCTACGTTCTTATTAGGGACCCAGTATCCTTGGATCCCGCTCTTGTGTTCTTTCCTTGCCGTCCACAGCAGGCGCTTATTGAAAGCGTCCACCACTGCTCCTAACTCTCCCAGGAGGTCTATTCCCAAAATTGTCCCTTCTTCATTTGGGCCCACCCAGAAGTGTACGGGGAGTATGATCCCCTCTACCTCAAGTAACACTGCTTCGCTCTGATATGCTATAGTCCTATCCCCCCCTATTCCTACTACTACTATGGAACGGTGGGTGGTGGGTAGTGCCATGTTGGTGAGGGATATCGAAGCCCCCGTATCTATTAATATTTTGCATCGCCGGCCCCCTAACGATGCATTCACCCAGATACGGGGGTCCGTTCCCGGGGCGGGGGCCGATGCCACTCATGCAGATTTTTGTGCCGCCAAGGTTTGTATAATGTCCAGCAGCTGCTGGTGGCTGAGGTGCGCTGGGTCCGAAACCACCTCGTTCTCCCTTATATCTGGGGCGCTTGCCGGGGTTTTCTCCAGTCTCTTCGGGGGCGCTCCCTTTCTCCTTGGGATCCTTCTGTCTTTGCAGGTAGATTCGGTGTGTCCGATTCTGCCGCACTTATTACATGTATTAGGAGGGTGCGGGATTATAGCTCGGCATTCCCTTTTGAAATGGCCTAATTCCCCGCACCTGTAGCAATGTCCTCCTTCAGTTCCTACCGCTGATATCCCTGCTCTGGCGCCCTGTGTTTTCCTTTGCTGGTTGTCTACAGTGACAGCCCAGTTTTCTAATTCATCGAAGGTGTTAAAGTTTACCAATCCTGTCTTTAGGATAGCTTGGTGTGCTGGGCTCAGCCCATCCCTATATAACTGGAGGAATGCCGGGTTCTGTCTATCTGCATCTGGCATTCCTCCGTGGGCTACAAAGGCATCGAATTTTCGTCGCCCGTATTCCTGAGCCCCTTCCTCCTTTTTCTGCGTTACTCCTACTATTACACTCCAACTCACGGGGACCTCCCCCATGGTCAGGATAATATCGTTTTTAAAGCCTGTCAGAGCCTGTTCCTGCTCCCGGCGGCTCCCGTCTAGGTCTGCACACCAAGTCCCATTCTGGTGTTCTGCCCGGAGCCGAGCCCAGTGATTCTCGGGCATCTTGGCTCTTACTAACCCTGCTATATCTCGGTTGTGTAAGTTGTGGCACAGTTGCATCTCTTTCATCTTTTGCCAAAAAATTGCGTTACTGTGCCTGGGCTGCAGGGTTGGGAGTTTTTCTAGTAATTTCATAGTGTCCCCTGGCGAGAGTGACACATAAGTCATTTTAATTTGGGCCTGCCTTCCTCGCCCGTCTCTCCCTTGTCCCCCTGGGATACATTCGATCTTAAGAGGTGCTGCTTTGGCGTTTGGGGGATCGGTGGTTACCGGGGGACTCCCCCCTGTTGGGCACCGAGGACTTGTCTCGTCTATTAAGCACTCCCAATCGGGACATTCCTCGTATGGGGCTTCACGGGAGAAGTCGGTCAGTGCCGGCAACACGGGGTTAATAGCCATCACAGCAGCATGCTTTTTCTGTTCAGCCTTTTCTTGTTTATCCTGAACGTATTTATGGACTCGCCCTGCTAGGGTGAGGTGTGCCTTTAGTATGAGGATCCAAGCCTTATCATCCTTGTTCCTCTTTTCCGTTGCCCACCATTCCCGTTGGCTCTCAAGGGGGTCTTGGGGTTTCCACCCTGTTTTAATCATGCTTTTAATTAGGTTCTTGTTTTTATCTGCTAGATAGCGGGTGAGGGACCCTTCCGGCCCCCATTCAAAAATGGTCTCAATGCTATCCATGTCGAATCTCTTAGCTAAGATCAGTGGTGTACTAATCCTGGTTTGGTGCTTCCCACAGATACTTGTGTAGGTATCCCTGGGGTTCCTGGTTTGGTGTTTCCACTGTCAGTACCTTTAAACCTTCAGCAGTAACACGCAGAGCCCGTCCTGCATGTAACGGGGAGATCACCGCTCACAGAGACAGGGGGGGGGCTCTGACCACGACTACAGGGGCCGGGGGCCACTCTTTCCTGACCAAATCCTACCGCTAAATCAATCCACAGAGGCTCGCCGTTTCCCTATCTCCCCGGGAATCACCCTGACCTGGGTGCGGACAAGCGTGGGATTGACCGCAGGTAGGAGTTCCCCCGGCGTGTAGCCGTTCTTTCGCGCTACCAGAGGTCTCCTGCTTGTAGTGCCCGAAGCACTCACAGAGGCTCCAGACTTAGTAGCGCCCGGACATGTAGCAGACTCCTCGCGGATCTGTTTCCAGTGGCCCAGACTTTCGCGCCTGCAGAGGTCCTACCCGACTTGCAGCGCCCGGACTTAAACCGAACTTCGTGAGTCCGCGTTCATTGGCCCTAACCCTGGACGTCCTCCCGGCCTCCCGGCCACTTAACCCTTGTCTTCCTTAGGTACCTTTTGGGTCAGCTAATGTCTGGTCGGGTCCGCTGTCAGGGATACACGGAATGCAACAGTACACAATCAATTACAATTCGCGACCCCGCTCACCCGCCCAAAGAAGAACCTACCCCGCTGTGCAGCTCTCGATCGGGCTCTGTTCACAAGTTCAGATCGCGGCAGCCGTGGAACACCGCTGGCACTGGGAATTCCCGCGGACTTTAAATGAGTAAAGATACTCACCCAGTGTTTGAGAGGCGATGTTCCAGCGGCGGTCACGATCCCGGACGAGCCCCCAATTGTTAGCGCGAGTGAACAGATACCACACCACTCGCACCCAGAGCCAAGATCGATAGCAGCACAGTTTATTATAGTGTTTTACGTCGACGGAGGTACAATCAGGACACAGACAAGACAGTCCCGTAAAGTACTCTGCTTGCCCGCCAAAACGGAGTACAGTTATAGTAACGATCTGTTTTGATATGTAAATGGTTTGTGAGTGGTTTCCTGATATAATCATCCTGTTTCAATAGGTTTGTGGGTGTGGAGTTTGATGTGTAAATGGTTTTCTTTTATAGTTATCCCGTTAATGGGTTTTCTGGTCTAGAGTTTTAATATGTAAAGTTTGGTTTAAGAGTGTGATAATTGCTTTATGTCTCTGAATTCCTTTGGACAATGGGTGTTTGATGGGATGTCAGGAAGTTTTCCAGGTCTCAAGATATTTTCTGAATAGCATATTGATGCGAGTTCCTGAGTCTTTGTCAACCTGGTTTCTGTGTTTAAAATATGTCTGCTTACCTTACTCACACCTTTCTGGCTGAATGCTGTCCTGTTTTGCTTCATTTATCGAGTTACAGTTTAAGAAATATTCTAATCCTAATACCCACAAAATTTATGCCCGCCTACAACACATAATAATGAAGGTAGGGCAGGTGAGATATATTGCAACGGCAGAATTTGGGAGTTCCTGGACACTAGGGTGATGCAGGGTAAACACGTCAGCAGTAAATATCTGCATCTTGAAAAACCGTGGCTTAGCGTCATTGATCTGGGAGTCGTGCTGCAGACACTGATGCATCAGGGAGGGGGAAAGTTACCTGGACACTTTACACTCGGAGGCAGTCACATTCTTTAGGATAGGGTCTTTGGTGAGTTGTCAGGAACAGGAGGGTGTGACTGTGAGTGAGATGGTATGAGGACCCAAAGGGTAGAAGTGGGGAAGCCACAACCTTTACAGTTGTCCAACAGATTTGAGGTCCTTGCTCCCTGGATGGATGAAAGTTGTGGGCTGCAGGGTGGATGAGCAAACTGGTCATGGTACAGGAGGCCATTCAAGCAGGGACAGTGAAAGGAATGCAGTGGTAGTTAGGGACAGTATTGCCAGGAGGATAGACACAATTCTTTGCAGCCAAGAGCAGGAGCCTTGGTGGCTGTGTTGCCTGCCCGGTGCCAGGGTTCGAGACATCTGCTCTGGACTGGAGAAAACCTATAATGGGAGGGGGAAGATCCAGGTTCCAATGACATAGGTAGAACTAGGAAAGAAGTTCTGCTGAGCAAATATGGGCATGTAGGACTAAATTAAAAGCAGACCCTCAATGGAAATAATCCCTGGGGTTGGGTGGGAAACAGCGTGCGCTGGGGTAAGGTGGGGAATAGAAAGTGTGCCACATCAAAGGTTACTACGCAAATCAGTGTATGGGGTAACTTATTGGCCTGAATATGAGATTGCTATTGAACTGGAAGCAGAGAGTGAGGATAAACAGGTCTTTTTTGGGCAGGCAAGATATGAGCGGACTGGGTCTTGACCATTTAAAATTTATATCAATGACTTAGAGGAAGGGACTGAACATATGTTCGCTAAATTTGTTGATGACAAAGGTAAGAAAGTAAGTTGTGAAGTGCTCATAAGGAGTCTGCAAAGGGATATAGATAGTTGAAGTGAGTGGGAAAATATTTGGCAGTTGGAATATAATATGTCCATATTGTGGATGGAGAAAGAATGGCTACAACAGCAATGGCAATAGTGACTTTAAAATGGCTTTTCTGGCTGAGAGTTAAGCATGCTGGGATTTCTTGTGGCCAGTGGTCTGGAACTTTTCAGAGGACACAAGGTGTCAGATTTTACACCTTGTCCATAGAACATAGAACATAGAACACTACAGCGCAGTACTGGCCCTTCGGCCCTCGATGTTGTGCCGACCAGTGAAATCAATCTAAAGCCCCTCTAATCTACACTATTCCAATATCATCCATATGTTTATCCAATAACCATTTGGATGCTCTTAATGTTGATGAGTCCACTACTGCTGCAGGCAGGGCATTCCATGCCCTTACAACTCTCTGAGTAAAGAACCTACCTCTAACATCTGTCCTATATCTCTCACCCCTCAATTTAAAGCTATGTCCCCTCGTGTTAGCCATCACCATCTGAGGAAAAAGGCTCTCACTATCCACCCTATCTAATCTTCTGATCATCTTGTATGCCTCTATTAAGTCACCTCTTAACCTTCTCTCTAACGAAAACAATCTCAAGTCCCTCAGCCTTTCCTCATACGATCTTCCCACCATACCAGACAACATCCTGGTAAATCTCCTCTGCACCCTTTCCAACACTTCCACATCTTTCCTATAATGTGGCGACCAGAACTGTACGCAATACTCCAAGTGCGGCCGCACCAGAGTTTTGTACAGTTGCAGCATGACCTCCTGGCTCTGAAACTCAATCCCTCTGCCAATAAAAGCTAACACACCGTATGCCTTCTTAACAACCCTATCAACCTGGGTGCAAACCGTGGCAGGGAATATTTCTTTACAGACCTTTGGAGCCAGTGTTCCTTATCAGAGCATTGGAATGTAAACAATATGCACTTAAGGGGCCTAAATATGATAGGGTCTGAAGTGAACAATGCCACTACTCTGGCTGCATTTGATTGACCTAATCGAACGATGCAACTGGGGTTTCTGATCAATTCATTGGCTGGATGACAGAGAATCTTCCAGAAGTGCATGGAGAATTGTGGATAAAAAGACATATGAGCCTTTGTTTGGCAGCAATAACTCGAAGAGACCAACCATCCCAAGAAGACCTGTACTCTGAAGGATGCTTCAGAGAAGAAGAAGATAGATTTTACACGAGGATATTTCTTGGCCAAGGTTTTCCTAAACTTGGTGGTATCTATTTTCAGTCAAATAGTTAAAGTTGATGTTTAGTTAAAGTTGATGTTCAGTTAAAGTTAAAGTGCGGGTTAAGAGTTAAAGTTTAGTAAAACGTTAATGAGTTGCAACTGTTTATGTTTGAATTGGTACTAAAAATGTTAAATAAAGAAATTGTTGAATTACTTTCCTTGATTGTCTCACTCAACTGGAATGCTTGGAAGGTGTTTAAATTAAAAGCTGTATAACAATATTGAAGAATGAATAGAAAATTGGTATGTTACTTAAATGATGAGAGATTGCAGAACTCTGAGATATGGAAGGATTTCTGAGGTGTCCTGATACATGAATTAGGAAATGTTAATATGCAGGTACAGCAAGTGATTAGGAAAATAAATGGAATGTTGTCACTGAGGTTCTCAGGGAATCTGATGGCCTAGGGGAGATGATGGCCTAGTGCTATTATCACTAGACTATTAATCCAGAAACTCAGCTAATGTTCTGGGGACCTGGGTTTGCATCCCGCCTCAGCAGATGATAGAATTTGAATTCAATTTTTAAATAATCTGGAATTAAGAATCTACTGATGACTATGAAACCATTGTCGATTGTCGGAAAAACCCATCTGGTTCACTAATGTCCTTCAGGGAAGGAAATCTGCTGTCCTTATCTGGTCTGGCCTACATGTGACTGCGCAATAAATGCTGACTAGCCAGTGACACCTATGTCCCACGAATGAATTTAAAAAATGACAAAGCAAATGGAATATAAAAGTAAGGATCCTTTATTACAGTTGTACAGGGCATTACTAAGACCACATCTCGAGTACTGTTTATAGTTTTGGTCTCATTTAAGAGAGAATGTAAATGCATTAGAAGCAGTTCAGAAAAGATTCACTTGACTTAATGTCCCCATCTCCCCCCCCCCCCCCCGCTCCCCCCCCCCCCCCCCCCCCCCCCACCCTGGCCCCCGCCCCCATCCTAGGTATATGGGCCTGTATCCATTGGAGTTTAGAAGATTGAGAGGTAATCTTACTGAAACATGAGGGGATTTGACAAGATGGATGCTGAAAGCAGATAATGGAACAGACTATAACTAGGGGACTGATGCGCGATTAATTCACTCGGGAGGCTAGGTCGTACCCGGGAATAAAGGCTTTTATTCACAACAAGAATAGAGCATACTGCTTAACAATACTATCCCAGACTAAGGGCTACTAGGAAGTAGCAGTGACCTTTATACTCCTGTAAGAAGGCAGAGCCAAACGGAGTGTACCACAGAACAATGCTAACAGGTGGAACACCCCAACCCTAACCCCAACAGTAACAAGAGTAACATATGTACAAGTACCCATAGTGGTAACCATCTATGGTTCACCACAGGGACACAGTTTAAAAATAAGGAGTCTCCCATTTAAGACGGAGTTTAGAAGAAATATTTCTCTGGGGGGTTTGAATCTTTAGAACTTTCTTCCCCAGAGTGTGGTGAAGTCAGCATCAATGAACATTTTTAAGGCAGAAGTAAATAGATTTTTGACTAACAAGGCAGTTGAAGGTAATTGGGGATAGGCAGAATGTGGAGTTGAAACCACAATCTGATCAGCCATGGTCTTATTGAGTGGCAGAGCTGGTTCAAGGGGCCAAATGGCCTATTCTGAACCATGTGTTCATATGTATGTTCACCGCACAGGAATGAACATGGTCAGTGTTCTTGAGCACTATGTGCTCTCACACTGCTCAGTTTGTGGGTCTGCTGGTAAATATCATAGAATTCCTACAGTGCAGAAGGAGGTCATTCAGCCCATTGAGCCTGCAGTGACAACAATCCCACCCAAGCCCTATCCCCATAACTCCATGTATCTACCCTGCTAATCCTGAGGGACAATTTAGCATGGCCAATCAACCTAACCCGCATATCTTTGGACTGTGGGAAGAAACCGGAGCACCCAGAAGAAACCTACACAGACATTCGGACAACGTGCAAACTCCACACAGTCACCCAAGGCTGAAATGAACCTGGATCCCTGGCATTTTGAGGCAAGCAGTGCTAACCACTCTGCCACCGTGCCTCTATAGAAGTAGAGGTCTGTCATCTGGTTGATGCATTGCACTCATCTTGCCATGTCTCAGAAGGTAATTCAAACACCTTGCACTTTACCCATGTCCTGCTGACAGCACTATGGCTGCTCCCCTCCTGAGCAACCTCCAACCATGCCTGCTTTGTTTGGCTGGCTAACTTTCTCCTGAAATTCTCAGGATGCTCCACCAGACTAAGAACACCTGCAGGGAGCCATTGGTAAATTGTGGTGCTATCATTTCACAGGTGGTAGTCTTACTTTGCTCCACTGTTCTCTACTCTCTGCCATTCTAAAAAATCTGGCATGCAAAATAATGGCTGCCAAATGCCCTTTAAATCGAACACTTGCTGCATCAACGACCATAAGACATAGGAGCAGAATTAGACCACTCGGCCCAACAAGTCTCATCCGCCATTCAATCATGGCTGATATTTTTCTCATCCCCATTCTCCTGCTTTTTCCCCATAATCCTTGATCCCCTTATTATTCAAGAACCTATCTATCCCTGACTTAAAGACACTCAATGACCTGGCCTCCACAGCCTTCTGCGGCAAAGAGTTCCACAGATTCACCATTCTCTGGCTGAAGAAATTCCTCCTTATCTGTGCTTTAAAGGATCGTCCCTTTAGTCTGAGGTTGTGCCCTCTGGTTCTAGTTTTTCCTACTAGTGGAAACATCCTCTCCACGTCCACTCAATCCAGGCATCGCAGTTCCCTGTAAGTTTCAATAAGATCCCCCCTCATTTTTCTAAACTCCAACGAGGACAGACCCAGAGTCCTCAGCTGTTCCTCATACGACAAGCTCTTCATTTCAGGGATCATTCTTGTGAACCTCCTCTGGACCCTTTCCAAGGCCAGCACATCCTTCTTTATATTGTTACATCCTTCCTCATTGTTCGACCAGAGCAAGAGAGAGAGGAGCGACTGGTGGCTAGAGTGAAAGGGTAAGAGATTGGCTTTATTTTACTTTATTTTACTTACTTTTTCGCAGGGTTTCTTAGTTTAGTAGTTTTAAGGGAAAAACGGAAGTAGGCCGACTGCGGGGTGACCTGGGCAGAAAATTTGTTTTTTTTTAAGCGCGCAGGAGGTTTAAAAGCAGGCCGCACTATCCAGCGGGCAGCGTTGTAGCAGGCAGCGGAGTGAGCAGGGAGCAGAGTGAGAGCTAAAGGGCTTTGGCTCATTGGGCTTGGGCGTAAACAGGCAGAGGCAGGGTAGGCACTGTTCTTCGTTCATCCAGTAATTTAAATAAAGGGGTAATTATGAGTGGGAGGCCAATTGTTTGCTGTCGATGTCGGATGTGGGAGTTCATGGAGTCGCCTAGCCTCCCGGAAGTCCATATCTGCGCCAGGTGCGTCGAACTGCAGCTCTTGAGAGACCGTGTTAATGAACTGGAGCTGCGGCTCGATGACCTTAGTCTAGTCAGGGAAAATGAGAAGTTAATAGATAGAAGTTACAGGCAGGTCGTCACACCAGGGCCACGGGAGGAAGACACGTGGGTTACGGTTAGGAAGGCTAAAGGTCACGTACCAGAGAGTACCCCGGTGGTTGTCCCCCTTAACAGTAAGGGATGGGTGTCAGACGGGAGAGAGGAGGGGAGAGAGCAGTCAGTGATGGTATCTCCTGTGGTTGTCCCCCTCCAAAATAAGTATACCATTTTGGATACTGTGGGCGGGGGATGACCCTCCAGGGGTAAGCCACGGTGGCCAGGTCACTGGCACGGAATCGGGCTCTGTGGCTCAGAAGGGAAAGAGGGGAACCAGGAGAGCAATAGTGGTGGGGGATGAAATGGTTAGAGGCACAGACAGGCGGTTCTGTGGGCGTGAACGAGACTCCAGGATGGTAGTCTGCCCCTCTGGTGCCGGGGTCCTGGATGTCTCTGAGTGGGTAGGAAGCATCCTAAAAAAGGCGGGTAACCAGACAGACGTCATTGTCCACATTGGTGCAAATGACGTAGGCAGAAAGAGCAGGGAGGTCCTGCGGGAGCAATTCAGGGAATTGGGTAGTAGGCTAAAAAGCAGGGCCTCTAGGGTAGCGATCTAAGGAACAGGGACACTGCACAGCTGAAAGCGTGGCTAAAGGACTGGTGCAGGAGGGAGGGTTTCGAATTCGTAGATCACTGGGAAGTCTTCAAGAGAGGATGGCACCTGTACAAGAAGGACGGGTTGCACCTAAACTGGAGGGGTACGAATATCCTAGATGGGAGTTTTGCTAGTGTGGTTTGGGTGGGTTTAAACTAATGTGGCAGGGGGGTGGGGATCAGAACATAGGTCAATAAGCATAGAGGCTGGGGACGAGGTTGGAGCCAAGACAAGGCTATCTAAGAGGAAGAGCATTATGGGGGAGGATGCCTCAGTGGGCCTGGAGGTCTCATAGAAACCCTACAGTGCAGAAGGAGGCCATTCGGCCCATCGAGTCTGCACCGACCACAATCCCACCCAGGCCCTACCCCCACATATTTTTACCCACTAATCCCTCTAACCTACACATCCCAGGACTCTAAGGGGCAATTTTTAACCTGGCCAATCAACCTAACCCGCACATCTTTGGACTGTGGGAGGAAACCGGAGCACCCGGAGGAAACCCACGCAGACACGAGGAGAATGTGCAAACTCCACACAGACAGTGACCCGAGCCGGGAATCGAACCCGGGACCCTGGAGCTGTGAAGCAGCAGTGCTAACCACTGTGCTACCGTGCCGCCGTCTGGGGTGCATCTGCTTCAATGCAAGGAGCGTCATGGGCAAGACAGACGAGCTTGGAGCCTTAATGCTTGCGCGGAACTTGGATGTGGTTGCAGTGACGGAGACTTGGTTAAAAGAAGGACAGGACTGGCAGCTGAATATTCCGGGGTACAAGTGTTTTAGGCGAGGCAGAGGAGGGGCGAGGAGGGGTGGGGGAGTAGCAATGCTGGTTAGGGAGCATATTACAGCGGTACAGAGGGTGGACAATATAGAAGGGTCAGGTAACGAGTCACTGTGGGTGGAGCTCAGAAACAGGAAGGGCGCAGTCACTATGCTGGGGGTATACTCCAGGCCTCCCAACAGCCCACGGGAAGTTGAGGAGCGGATATGTAAGGAGATTCTGGACAGGTACAGAAAAAACAGGGTTGTTGTAGTGGGAGACTTTAATTTCCCTCACATAGACTGGAAATCGCTTAGGGCTGGGGGCCTGGATGGGGAAGAATTTATAAAATGGGTACAGGAAGGCTCTTTGGAACAATATGTTGACAGTCCAACTAGAAAGGGGGCTATACTGGACCTAGTACTGGGGAATGAGCCCGGTCATGTCATCAAAGTTGCAGTAGGGGAACATGTGGCAAATAGTGACCACAATTCTGTAAACTTTAGGATAGTAATGGAAAAAGATGAGTGTTGTCCTATGGGTAAGGTGCTGAATTGGGGGAAGGCTAACTACAGCCGGATCAGGCAGGATTTGGTGGCTGTTGATTGGGAGAGGCTGTTCGAGGGTAAATCCACATCTGGCATGTGGGAGTCTTTTAAGGAGCAGTTGATAGGACTGCATGTGCTTGTAAAGAGGAAGGATAGGGAAGGTAGGATTTGAGAGCCGTGGATAACCAGTGAAATTGTTGGTCTAATCAAAAAGAAAAAAGAGGCATACATAAGGTCCAGGCAGCTAAAAACAGATGGAGCACTGGAGAAATACAGAGAAAGTAGAAAAGAACTCAAACAGGGACTTAGAAGGGCAAAAAGGGTCACAAAATGTCCTTGGCAGACAGGATTAAGGAGAATCCTAAGGCATTTTATGCATACGTTAGGAACAAGAGGGTTGTTAGGGAAAGAATCGGACCTCTCAGGGACAAAGGAGGGGAATTATGCTTAGAACCAAAGGAACTTTGCATCAGTATTCACAAAGGAGAGGGACGTGTTGACTGGTAGTGTCTTAGAGAGATGTGTTGACCTGTTAGAAAAAATCTCAATTACAAGGGAGGAACTGTTAGGTCTTTTAGGAAACATTAAGACAGACAAATCCCCAGGGCCGGATGGCATCTATCCTAGACTCCTCAGGGAGGCGACAGATGCAATTGCTGGGCCTCTAACAGAAATCTTTGTCTCTTCACTGGACACAGGTGAGGTCCCAGAGGATTGGAGGATAGCAAATGTGGTCCCGTTATTTAAGAAGGGTAGCAAGGATAACCCGGGTAATTATAGGTCGGTGAGCTTGACATCCGTGGTAGGGAAGTTGTTGGAGAAGATTCTTAGAGATAGGATATATGCGCATTTAGAACTGAATAATCTCATTAGCGATAGACAGCATGGTTTTGTATGAGGGAGGTCATGCCTCACAAATTTGGTTGAGTTTTTTGAGGAGGTGACAAAAATGATTGACGAGGGAAGGGCCGTGGATGTCTATATGGATTTTAGTAAAGCGTTTGACAAGGTCCCTCATGGCAGGCTGGTGCAAAAGGTTAAATCTCACGGGATAAAAGGTGAGCTAGCTAGATGGGTGGAGAACTGGCTTAGCCATAGAAGACAGAGGGTAGCAGTGGAGGGGTCTTTTTCCAGTTGGAGGTCTGTAACTAGTGGTGTTCCGCAGGGCTCTGTACTGGGACCTCTGCTGTTTGTGATATATATAAATGATTTGGAGGAAGATGTAGTTGGTGTGATCAGTAAGTTTGCGGACGACACAAAGATTGCTGGAGTTGCGGATAGTGATGAACATTGTCAGAGAATACAGCAGGATATAGATAGGCTGGAACATTGGGGGGAGAAATGGCAGATGGAATTTAATCCAGATCAGAAGGACCTTGGGGTCCGTGTCCATAGGACTCTAAAATCGGCCCCGCAGGTGGGGGAGGTGGTTAAGAAGGTGAATGGTGTGCTGGCCTTTATCAATCGAGGGATTGAGTTTAAGAGTCCGGGCATTATGATGCAGCTATATAAGACCCTCGTCAGACCCCATTTGGAGTGCTGTGCTCAGTTCTGGTCGCCTCATTACAGGAAGGATGTGGAAAATATTGAAAGGGTGCAGAGGAGATTTACAAGGATGTTGCCTGGATTGAGTGGCATGCCTTATGAGGATAGGCTGAGAGAGCTCGGTCTTTTCTCCTTGGAGAGACGTAGGATGAGAGGAGACCTAATAGAGGTATATAAGATGTTGAGAGGCATAGATCGGGTGGACTCTCAGAGGCTTTTTCCCAGGGTGGAAATGGCTGCTACGAGAGGATTAAGGTTTAAGGTGCTGGGGGGTAGGTACAGAGGAAATGTTAGGGGGAAGTTTGTCACACAGAGGGTGGTGGGTGAGTGGAATCGGCTGCCATCAGTGGTGGTGGAGGCAAACTCAATAGGGTCTTTTAAGAGACTCCTGGATGAGTACATGGGACTTAATAGAATGGAGGGTTATAGGTAGGCCTAAAAGGTAGGGATATGTTCGGCACAACTTTTGGGGCCGAAGGGCCTGTTTTGTGCTGTAGTTTTTCTATGTTTCTTCTATGTAAAACAAAAATCAGTATTTTTCGATCATTTTGTGAACTCGTGTACTAAAACAATGTTGAATCATCATTAATCTCTAACTTGCAGGAGCATTCTGAATGTCTTCATTAAACAGTTTTGGTGGTGCATGAAATTGTGGCTAGTTACAAAGTATTAGAAAAATAAAAAAAACTATTCCCAATTTTTAAATGAAACACATTAACCATAATATAACTGGAAAAAGGGGAGGTATGGTGATGATGTCACTAGCCTAGTAATGTTCTGGGGATTGGGTTTCAAATCCCACCACAGCAATCTGAATTCAATTAATTAATAAATCTGGAAATCAAAGCTTGTCTTAGTAAAGGTAACAATAAAACTGTTGTCGTTTATTGTAAAAACCCATCTTTGGGTTGCCCTGTAGGGAAAGAAATCTGCCATACTTACCTGGTCTAGTCTAAATATGACTCCAGAACAATGTGCGTGATTCTTAAATGCCCTGTGAAATGGCCTAGCGAACTTGTACCAAACCGGCACAGAAAACTCAGAAAGGAATGGAACCAGGGTCGAAATTCTGGAACTTCCCTCCTAACAGTACCTACACCACATGGATTGCACAGTTCAAGAAGGTGGCTCACCACACAACCTTCTCGAGGGATAGGAAACAAATGCTGGCCTGGCCAGCAACACCCAAATCCCATGAAAGAATAAATAAATATATATTGTATTTTCCCCAAGTAGCATTTGACAGCATCTTACACGACTTAGATATTTTAACATACATGGAACAGTTATGAGTACTGACATGATAGTTATGCTTTGAATAGTTGTACATTGGACACAATACCTGAAGACAGAGAGAAGAGTTGTACATTACAGATTAAGAGCAGCAGGTATGCTCATCACTTGTTTGGATATGATTTATATACATTATCTAGAAATTATTACAGAAAACCTGTGATTTTCTTGTAAATGAGCTTTGAGTTACAAATTATATCAGAACTTCTAAAAGATCACAAAGTGTAGCTTTGACTTGAAATTCGCAATCATAATTCGCACATAATTCGCAAATATGTGGGGGAGAGGTAAATGTTATCTTAATTATGTTACTTAATTGTAATTACTGGAAAATTAAATTTTTGTGCAATCATGACAATTACCAGGAGTAGATTATACTGTATAAATTTCAGTTTAACGTTGGCTGTCAAATGGAAGTATGGCGAGTTATTGGTGCTTTTAAAATGACACATTTTCCATTCCATAATGTTGGTAAATAAGTTTTTATTTTAAGTAGTATATGTCACATATTACAGTAAAACCTGAACATTTCATAGCTTTATTGAAGTCTCAGTTGAGGTGGAAGTAACTTGAATAAACTTGGCAGTCAAGGGAAAGTGCCATCTTAAAATTAGTACTATATTTAGCACCATTATCATGTTTTGAAAAATTAGTGGACAATTATTCATCCCATAGCATGATACGTAGTATTGATAAAAGTCCAAAGATGTGCGGGTTAGGTTGATTGGCCATGCTAAAATTGCCCCTTAGTGTCCTGGGATGTGTAGATTAGAGGGATTAGCGGGTAAAATATGTAGGGATATGGGGGTAGGGCCTGGGTGGGATTGTGGTTGGTGCAGACTCGATGGGCCGAATGGCCTCTTTCTGTACTGTAGGGTTTCTATGAAAAGTAGTAATTTATATTGGCAAAAATAAAAGCCCCAAGTCATTACTAATGCGGCAGATACATGCATGCACCAAAACACCTCAATCTCTGGTGTAAAATTGGCAACAGATGATTGCATTTTTCTTTTAATTATATTAAAAGATACTTTTTTTCGTTCAGTTTTTGCCGTAGAAACTGCAGCCCTCAGTGTTAAAATAAAGATTGAACTATCTTCTGAAGGAATGACAGCTCACACTGGTCACTGTTGAAATTACAAATGATCTTTGATAAATAGGAAAGAGTTTGTTTCTGTTACAGCAAATCAAAAGCAATATATCTCAAAATGTTAAGGATAATTAAACTGATTTGAAAATACAGAAAATGGAAAAATCAATTTACTTGCTGTATGTTTCTATGTACTTGCTGTAAAAACTTCAAGTCAATGGAGGATGCTCTGTCGTTCATCAATTGTTTTACATACAAGTCTTACTTATTGGATCTTCTCTTCAATGTCTGAGATTTGCAGCTTTTACATTCCTAAAGAAAACCAGCAATCTACAAAATTATTTGTACCTTCAGTAGCAACTCTATGACCAACAAAACCTTTTTCATTGATTTTCAAAATATACAAATCACAAGCTTGTAATTATTTGTTGCCAATTTTCTATCCCTGAATGGTAAATTCCATTCCCCTTCTGGCCATTCTTCGTACGTAAGCCTGAAAAGCACCTCTGAGTAGCCTTTTGGTTTGTTGGGGCATCACAGCTGATCCTTTTCCTCCTTGCCCAACATATGCATTTTTCTATGAAGGCACTGGATAGTGACAGCGGTTAACATTTTTCTCACTGTGCTATCTCTATAATTCTGTCTGACATCTTTCATTTGTTTCTATTACATTTTGTACTTTTCTCCAATTTCTTCATGTTTTTATCTTCAATATCTGTGTGTGACTCTTGCATATATCTTAGATCTATATGCTCTACATCTATCTACCTCTTTTGTTTTTGAGACCTAAGGTTCACTGTGAAGCAGAAAACCAAGTTAGTTGAAGGTGAGGATAAGAGGATGCTGGTAAAGTATGACAGCATGTGTGGCTCAGAGAGGAAATGCGTTGAGGCTCAAGCCAGGAAGATCTGGGTGAAAATGATTGTGGCCAGGTAGAAAGAATGGTCAAAATTTTCCCATTCAAATCACGAATATGCAAGTTACAGGGCATCAGATGTAATTTTCCCAGAGGAGACCACTGCCTCCAGCAGTGCTGCCTAATTTGGGACATTGGGTAGCCTGAGAATGTGGGTAGTCAGCAGACCCATTGTACGTGCTGAGTACTGCTGAGATGAATGGAGGAGAGGGTGGCACAAGATGTAGGAACATATTGCTGGTCGGAGCTTTTTCAGAGACCAAGCATTAAGATGACTTTCATGTGAAAGATTTCTCTTAATTACGGCAGAGCTAATACAAAAGACTCACAGAGACTGTATTCTGGTTGAAGACATTCTCTTTATTGTCCAAGCTTGATCCACATATGTGGGAAAGCAATTTGAGGCAGCCCAAATGATCTAAATTGCATCGCTTTCAGTATTACAATTATACAATTTTCAAAAATCATTTGCCTGCCCTCTTTGCTCATCCCAGCCGGATGTTAGCCAATCATTATTAGTATGAATTATTTACCTTGGCCAATGACATTTTACTCTCTGACAGCATGGGAATACATAGGTCCGTGGATTTTGAAAGTTCTTTCCCACAGATTTCTAGCATTCTCTAGATTTTTCCTTATCTCATGTACTTTATGGCCTATTCATATTAAACTGTCTGGGACTACAGGATCATGTTGAGTCCATACTGATAAGAATTGTGCTCTGTGGCTGCATTGTTCTTAAAGAATGTGGTTCTTTTTACTTGACTAGTCCCATCATGCCTCAGAGTATTGTGCCATTAGCCAAAGTGTGCTTTTAATACAGAATACAATATATTTTCAAAAAATACATGTTTAAATTCTCTAACAGTGGTTATATGTGTCTCTATGCAAAATGTACCTTTGTAAGATATTTTCCAGGTATTCTAGTGATTTTATTCTAAATTAATCTACTCTGATTTATTGATCTTTTTAATCTCAGGTTATTCAAAACTCCCTCCTACATTGTTCATGGTACTAGCAGCCATTTGCATTATCTGATGGATCCGACTTCAGGTGGCAAGAAAGCAATTGCAAGCCTGTGGATGTCCCTGAGGATGGACGTCCCTGAGGATTGCCAGTTTTGTCCTTTAAACTGACCACTGCATACACATCTTGTGATGCTCTGGCCTCCAACTCTAGTTTCTGCTCCTGTGGGTAGATGAGCTGCAGAAGCAGCAGGGTCCTCTGTGCTGCCAACAAGATTCCATAGCCTGCCAAAAATGCAGCTAATTGCCTCCATAATTACCTTAATTGGCTTCCTGCTGCTGCTGGGAAGGTTGCCATCACCGCTCTGAAGCCACCTCTGGTAAAAGTGCAACGAGGAGGGAACAAGCTGGCTTTGTGCATATTTTGGCATTTTTCCTTGCCTCTCTAACTTCAAATCAACCTCCAAGATGCTAGGAAAACTCCCCTCAAAGGATCGGATTGGAATATGCAGGAAATAGGTAGAGAGGGTTGCAGCTTAAAGGAGAATGATAGTTTGTGAGGTCTGAGACCATACGGTGTGGAAGAGGACACTGAGTCCTGGATAAATAGGAGAGGAGGGAAACATGGGAGCATTTGATTCTGAAAACTGAGAGAAGGTTTAGTTGACACTTAGTCTATGGGCAGTCAGTGAGGGAACGTGGAACTGAAAACATGGATCACTGAGGGTCTATGGGCACGATGATTCAAACTAAGGTGTGGAAATACAGGTATCCATTGGATAGGAACTGGGTTGGAGGAGTAGGGAACACTGAAGTGGGAAAAGGCAAGTTCTTAGTTCTCTGAAAGAAGTGATGAGGATTAGAAACACTTAGGAAAGACAGCATGGACTGAATTAATACAGCAGCTTTCAAAACTGCAGGACATCCAAACTGCTTCACAGATAATTAATCAATTAAATACTTTCCCTGAACACTGACCAGTTCAGGGACAGAGAAAAATTATCTAGGTGACATGGATTTAATCTGAACCAGAGGGTACCAATGTACTTGTAAAAAGGGTAGTAAGATAGCAGGGATGGATTTAAACAAGTCTGGCAAAGGGACAGAAAAGCCAATTTACTGTAAATTAAGATGAATTAGGAAAGTGGCAGTAAGGATATTAAAGGATAACCTGAATTGTGCTTGCGTGCGTGAAATTAGGAACCAAGTAAATGGGAGCTGGAATGGGCTAATTGGAGCTTTCAGCTTACTCTGCTATTAATCCAGATCAGGATTTATCACTTATCAGGACAAATCCACCTTCTCGAATTCTGGAAGAGCAAACAATGTATCCACTACCTATGCAACTAATGTGCCTCTTTTAAAACTCTGAGAGGCTCCAGCTCCAGGGATTTGTTCCTACATCTCATTTATTTCTCCAATATTTCAGCTAGTCTGATTTCTTTAAGTTCCTTATTCTCGCTAGACCCTTTGTTTCCATTTAACAAAAAATTGTCTTCTGCTGTGAAGACAGAAGACAAACAAGTATTTGTTTAATGTCTCTGCCATATTCTCTATTATAATTTTGCCAGTTCCAGCCTCTATTGGGTCTGCATTTACTTTAACTAATCTCTTCCTACATACATGCTTATAGAAATGTTTACAATCTGTTTTACTGTATCTTACTAGTCTACATTTATACTTTATTTCTTTCCTTATAAAATGTTTAATCATTTGGTAAATTTCAAAATTCTCTCAATCCTATGGATCACTGCTCTTTTTGGCAACATTATTAGCCTCTTTGATCTAATATTATCCTTAATTCCTCGTGTTAGTCTCAGTTGTACCACATTTTTGTGGAGTTTTTGTGCATTAACGGAATGTATATTTATTGCAAATTATATATTAATTCTCTAAACATTGCTTGCTTTTTGTCATATCTTTTGATGTAGTATCCCAATCTACCATAGCCAACCCATCCTTCACATCTATGAAGTTTGCTTTGTTTAGCTTTAAGATCATAGTTTGGACTTAACTATATCACTTTCAAGCTTGATATAAAATTCTATATTATGGTCTCTTTTCCTTAGAGGCCCCTTTACTAGAAGGTTATTAATGAACCCTTTTTCATGACTGAATATTAAATCCAAAATAGTGTTACGAATGCAGGACTTTACTAGACGGTTATGTCTTCCCAACCTCCCTATCCCTTTATTAGTTTAAAGCCCTGTTTACTTCCCTAAATTATTCATCAGGATACTGGTCCCAACTCACTTAAGTACCGCTTGTCCCAACGGAGCAGGCCCCTCTTTTCCCAGTACAACTGACAGTGGAATATGAAACAAAACTCCGGGCTCCTACACTGCTCTTACAACCACGCATTTAGCCTTCTAATCTATTTAGTCCTATGCCAATTTAAGTGTGGTTTAGATAACAATCCAGAGATTATTACCTTTGAAGTTCTCCTTTTTAATTTGGACCCTAACTTCTCAAACTCTCTCAGAAGAACCTCATTCATTGATCTCTGTTATTGCTTCTTGAGTGAAGGATGAAATCTGGATCATCCCTCTTTCCAAATCTTTCTTCAGCCATCAGGAGATGTCTTTAGCCCTGGCATCTGACAAGCAACACCACTTTCAGAACCCCTGGTTGTGGTTGTACAGAAAAATGTGGTTCCATGACTATGTTGTCCCATATCACAAACACCCTCGTTTTCACTCCTATCATTTGATAGGTGCTAGGGTTAGTTTGCCTATCCATCCTGAAATCCTTGTTTTCATCCACACAAGTTTTATTTTATTCTTTCATTGGATGTGAGCATCAGTGGCCAAGCCGGTATTTGTTGCCCATCCTTAATTGCCCTTGAGAAAACAATGGTGGACCACTTTCTTGATTGGCTGCAGTGAATCTGGTATAGGTAAATCCACGATACTGTTAGGAAGGGAGTTCCAAGTTTTTGACTCAGTGACAGGGAAGGAAGAGTTCCAAATCGGGATGGTGCGTGGCTTGTAGGAGCTGGTGTTTCCATGCATCTGCTGCCCTTGTCCTTCTAGTTTGGAAGATGCTGTCAAAGGAGCTTTGATGAGTTGCTATAGTGCATCTTGTATGTGGTACACGCTGCTGCCACTGTGTGTCTCTGCTGGAGGAGGTAAATGTTTAAGATGGTAGCTTGGGTGTTGATCACTCGGGCTGCTTTCTCCTGGATGGTGTCAAGCTTTTTGGGTGTTGTTGGAGCTGCATTCATCCAGGCAAGTGGAGAGTATTCAATCACACTATTACCTTCTGCTTTGTAGACCGAGGACAGGCTTTGGGGTGTCAAGAACTGAATTACTTGCTGCAGTTAAGTTTCTGGTCAATGATAACCTTCAGGAAGATGATGGTGGGGGTTTCAATGATGGTAATGCCATTGAATGTCAAGGAGGTGGTTAGGTTCTCCCTTATTGGAGATTGTCATTGCCTGGCACTTGTGTGGTATAAATGTTACTTGCCATCTAAGCCTAGTCTTCCTACATATGGACATAGACTGCTTCTGTATCTGAGAATTCGCAAAAAGTACTGAACAATTTGCAATCATCATCAGCCGTCCCAACTTCTGGCCCAAATTTGAAGAGAAGTTCACTGATAAAGCAGATGAAGATGGTTGGGCCTAGAACACTACTCTGAGGAGCTGCTGCAGCGATGTCCTGGAGCTCAGATGAAAGGCCTCTGACACCCACGATTTTTCTTTACACGAGGTAAGACTCTAACCAATGGAATATTTTCCCTGATTCCCATTGACTCAAGTTTTGCTATGGCTTCCTGGTGCCACACTCAGACAAATGCTGCGGTACGGTGACACAGTGGTTAGCATTGCTGCCTCACAGCGCCAGGGACTCGGGTTTGATTCCCAGCTTGGGTCACTGTCTGTGTGCAGTTTGCACATTCTCCCAGTGTCTGCGTGTGTTTCTTCCGAAGGAGCGAGACTCCGAAAGCTTGTGCTGCCAAATAAACCTGTTGGACTTTAACCTGGTGCTTGTGCTGCCAAATAAACCTGTTGGACTTTAACCTGGTGTTGTGAGACTTCTTACTGTACTTACCCCAGTCCAACACCGGCATCTCCACATCAATAAATGCTGGCCAGCGATGCTCATGTCCAATGAATAAAAAAAAATCTAGTGGATATACCCTTCAGACTTGGCCAACTCAGTCAGTAGTGATGCTACAGAGCCACGCTTGGCATGGGCATGGTAGTCCTTTGCCCAGAGTGCATTTTCTGCCCTTGCTACCCTCAGTGTCTTTTCCAAGTGGTGTTCAACATGGTAAAATGCTGATTCATCAGATGAGGAGGGCAGTATATGGTAATCAGCAGGACATTTCCATGTCCATATTTAACCTCACAAGTACCTCATATCTATTGGTCAAATCAAGGGCTGAGGCTTTTCCATCTCTACATCTTGAATCCTCATACCTGCCTGACTCACAGTGGCACCCTCCTGTTCCTGACAATTGATTACTCTAAAGCTTTACATAACCTAAGGGAATGCAAAGAATAAAATGGGGGAGCTAAACATGCTGGTACATGGAGAGGTATTCAGAGTAACTGAAACTTGGTTGAAATCAAATGATAATTGGGAAGTTACCTCACAGGGTTTTTGTATGGCTTAGGAATGACTGGAATGGAAGATCAGGAGGTGCAGCAGTATTTGTTATCAAAGGACTAGTTGCAATACAGGGTAATAAATTATTGTGGGAGAACATAAGACAGATGAATGCCAAATCATAGAATTGTTATGGTGCAGTAGGAGGACATTTGGCCCATCATATCTGCCCCAGTTCTCTGAATGAGCATTATAATGTTGTGCCATTCTCCTGCCTTTTCCCCATAACCCTGCACATCATTTCTATTCAAGTAATCATCTAATGCGCTCTTGAAAGCCTCCATTGAACCAGGTTTCCAGGCAGTGTATTCCAGACCTGAACTGCTCACTGTTAAAAAGCTTTTTCTCATCTCACACTTGCTTCTTTTGCAAATCACTTTAATTCTGTCTCTCATTCTCGATTCTTTTACAAGCAGGAGCAGTTTCTCCATATCTACTCCGTCCAGGCCCCTCATGATTTTGAACACCTCTACCAAATCTCCTCTTAGCCTCCTCCTCCCAAGGAGAACAATCCCAACTTCTTTAATTTTTCCTCATAACTTTAGTTTGTCATCCTGGAACCATTTTTATAAACCTCTTCTGCACTTGTCCACATGCTTCCTAAAATGTGGCACTCAGATCTGTCCACAATATTCCAGCTGAGGTCTAACTCGTGTCTTGTCTAAGTTCAACATAGCTCCTTGTGCTTGTACTCTATGCCCCTAGGATACTGTATACTTTATTAACCTCTCTACACCTATCCTGCTGCCTTCAACGACTTTTGTACGTATACACCCAGATCTCTCTGCTCTTGCACACCCTTTATAGTTGTACCCCTTATTTTCTATTGTCTGTCCATGTTCTTCCTATCAAAATAATTCACCTCATACTTCTCTGCATTGAACTTCAACTGCCATTTATCTGTCCACTCCACCAACTTATCTATGTCCTTTTGAGGTTCTACACTCTCCTCACAGTTTACAATGCTTCCAAGTTTTTGTATCATTCTCAAACTTTGAAATTATCCTCTGTACGCCAAGATCTAGATCATTAATATATATCAGGAAAAATAAGGGTCCCAATCACCGACCCCTGAGGAACTCCATTGCAAACCTTTTTCTAGCCTGAAAAATATCCATTAACCATTACTCGCTTTTTCCTATTACTCAACCAATTTTGTATCCAAGTTGCTGCTGTCCCTTTTATTCGATGAGCTATAACTTTTCTCACAAGTCTTTTGGAAGCACTGTATTGAATGCCTTTTGGAAGTCCATATACACCACATCAACGGCATTACCCTAATCAACCCTCTATGTTATCCCTTCAAAAAACTCCAGCAAATTAATTAAACATTATCTTCTCTTAAAATAAATGTTAAGTAGTAAGCCTATGGGACTTTATCTTTCCCAAATTGACTGGAGTGCACAATACAGACATTCTGCTTGGAAGATGGAATATTGAGGACTTTCTTTTAAATCAATACATTGAGGAACCCACAAGAATAATTATAATATTGGATTTAGTTCTAACGAATGAGGAGGAAATAGTAAGCCTCTGTTGTATATAGCAGACCTTCGTGGCCTAAACATGGCACCCACCCCACCCTCGTGTTACCATGTGGCCCCGCTGCCAATCATGAGCCCCCTCCCTCTCCCTGCCAGACCAATCGACACCCCCAGCCCCCAACCGATTGCAAATGCAGAGTGGCAGCAATGCCCCCCTCCACCACCGATTGTAACTGCAGAGTGTGCAGCAGTTCCCCACACCCCAGTAGGCTCTTCCCCCCGGGCTTTGCCAGGGTGTCTGGTGGGCGGTGCCAGGTTAGCATTGCCAATGGGCATCCCCACTTCACCCCCAATCTCCCGGGAGGGGGGCCTAAGTGGCCTACGGTTTAACCGGCAAGGCCATCATGTCTGGTCCCCGTTGATGGGGGAATCATCCTCACCGGAGAGAACCCGCCCCGGCGAGGCCACACAGGCAAGTGAGCTCGGACGATATCATATTGGGCTCGCTAGTTCTATTTAAATTACATATAAATTCTATTTACATAATTTATTCAGCCTCATGCCAGATATCCGGTGTCGGTAAAATCGCAAGAAGCGAGAAATCGTGCGTGATTTCATGGCTCTCTTGCAATCTTACCGGCTCACCCCACCCATCGGCCAGTGGGGTGCAATGGTAAGATCGCCCCAAGATTTCTTAATGATACAGATGGCCATATCTAAACTCGTAACCATTACAAAAATAACATTCTTCCACCTGCCCCATTCTATAGATAAACAAAATTTTAATAAAAATATCATTATCTATTTCAACTTTTACCTTAAAATGAACACTCCTAAGGGAAGGGATACAATTTTTATAACATAGTAAGGGAGTGCAAACTGATAAAGCTGTAGATATTGTTGGTTTGTTACTGAAGGACTAATTTTGAAGAAATCAGGAATTTCAGACATGGACTTTGATGTTTATTGGGCATATCATGCTAATATAAGAACCAGGATAGCTTAAGAGTTGTTTGTGGAAGCAGAACAGATGGAAAGAGTGGTGATATTATTTAGGATACTTTGGCCACATGAAGAAAAGAACTGTCAAATATGTTGACAGAAGTTACAAGGAAAAGAGTGTGTACCCTAAGAGAATATTCAATAATAGCATCAAAATTTAATGTGGAAGAGTAACTGGCGAGCACAAAATTAAGGTTTTGTCTTTTCGGGGAGGGTGGAGTGGAAAGAAGATGCTGAGTTAATTTTGCAGTCTCGAATCCTTCATCAGCAAAAATGATAAATGATTGAATGAAAATATATCAATAGGGACAAGACTTATCTTTTAAATTAAAACCCATTATGAACAGGTTATTGATAATATCCTGAATATTTACAACATTTACCTGTTTGAGAGATTTTTGCAACGTTAGTTCTCTCTGAAGTCTATTGGTTTCTTCTGATAACCGCATTACTTCCTGTTTCAGTTCATGTAACTGTTGCTGTCGTTCCCTTTTTGGATTAGGAAAACAAATGTATAGTAAATTCCAAAGGTAAAATGCCACAATTTATTTAATGAGACACATAATAATCCAACTGAAAGTAACACAAACGGAAATGAAACTCTTGAGCTAAGGAAACTGATATTTTTAACATAAATAACACAATTTCTTCATAAAATGTTCAACTTTTATTGTGCAGTTTTTCCTGTCTCTCTGACATATTTTCAATCTACTTTTCATTATAAAAACACATAGGAATAGACTAAAATGTATACAAGCAATAATGCAATAAGGCAGGTAACTATAGGCCGGTTAGTTTAACTTCTGTAGAAGGGAAAATGCTTGAATCTATCATCAAGGAAGAAATAGCGAGACATCTGGATATAAATTGTCCCATTGGTAAGACGCAGCATGGGTTCATGAAGGGCAGGTCATGTTTGACTAATTTGGTGGAATTCTTTGAGAACATTACATATGCAGTGGACAATGGGGAACCTGTGGATGTGGTGTATCTGGGTTTCCAGAAAGCATTTGACAAGGTGCCGCACCAAAGACTGCTACATAAGATAAAGGTGCACAGTGTTACAGGTAATGTATTATCATGGATAGAGGATTGGTTAACTAACAGAAAGCAAAGAGTGGGGGTAAATGGGTGTTTTTCTGGTTGGCGATCAGTGACTAGTGGTGTGCCTCAGGGATCAGCGTTGGGACCGCAATTGTTTACGATTTACATAGATGATTTGGAGTTGGGGGCCAAGTGTAGTGTATCAAAATTCGCAGATGACACTAAGATAGGTGGAAGAGCAAAGTGTGCAGAGGACGCTGAAAGTCTGCAAAGGGATATAGATAGTCTAAGTGAGTGGGCGAGGGTCTGGCAGATGGAATACAATGTCGGTAAATGTAAAGTAGTTTACCAACACATTGGTAAATGGACTATTATTTAAATAGTAAAAAATTGCAGCATGCTGCTGTGCAGAGGGAACTGGGTGTCCTTGTGCAGGAATCTCAAGGAGTTGGTTTGCAGGTGCAGCAGGTAATTAAGAAGGCAAATGGAATTTTGTCCTTCATTGCTAGAGGGATGGAGTTTAAAAACAGCGAGATTATGTTGCAGCTGTATAAGGTGCTGGTGAGATCACACCTGGAGTACTGTGTACAGTTTTGGTCTCCTTACTTGAGAAAGGATATACTGGCACTGGAGGGGGTGCAGAGGAGATTCTGTAGGTTGATTCCGGAATTGAGAGGGTTGGCTTATGAGGAGAGACTGAATGGACTGGGGCTATACTCATTGGAATTCAGAAGAATGCGGGGAGATCTTATAGAAACATATAAGATTATGAAGGGAAGTTGTTTTCACTGGCGGGTGAAACTAGAACTAGGGGGCATAGCCTCAAAATAAGGGGAAACAGATTTAGGACTGAGTTGAGGAGGAACTTCTTCACACAAAGGGTTATGAATCTGTGGAATTCCCTGCCCAGTGAAGCAGTTGAGGCTACCTCATTGAATGTTTTTAAGGCAAGGATAGATAAATTTTTGAACAGTAAAGGAATTAAGGGTTATGGTGAGCGGGCGGGTAAGTGAAGCTGAGTCCACAAAAAGATCTTATTGAATGGCGGAGCAGGCTCAAGGGGCCAGATGGCCTACTCCTGCTCCTAGTTCTTATGTTCTTATTTGTCATTTTCTGGTCTTGTTCAGTTAAAACAGATTGGATATGATTATTACAGTTTTGTTTACTTGGCTTCCTTCTCACTCGCTGCTTTTGTTCTGTTGGTTTTTAATTGACATGCTGTTTGCATATCTGCATTCCTTTACTGTCTGCTTTCTCGCTCATACTTTTCTGACCACTTTTTTCTGTTTGATAGTGCTGTCCAATGTTGAACCTTTGTTCAAACATGGATAAAATAGCTGAATTCCATGGGTGAGGTGAGAATCACTGTCCTCGACAGCGAGACACCACCTGATTGAATGTGGTATCCAATACTCCTAATGGAATCATGGGGAGCTATTCACCGGTTGGAGTCATACCTAGCACAAAGCTAAATACTAGTGGTTATTGGAGGCCAATCACCTCAGTCCCAAGACACCACTGAGGAGTTATTCAGTTGATGTGAGTCCCAACCACCTTCAGCTGTTTTATCGAATTTCTCTCCAATCTAAAGGTAGAAGTGAAGATGCTCAATAAGGATTGCACAATGTTTAATACCCTTTGTGACTTCTCAATTACTGAAGCAGTTTGTGGCCACATGTAGGAAGTCCTGAATAATATTCAGGCTTGAGTTGATAAGTAACAATTAACATTTGTGCCACACAAGTGCCAGGTAATGATCATCTCCAACAAGGAAGAATTTAACCATCTCCCTTTGCCATTCAGTGGCATTATCATTATTGAATACCCCACTATCAACATTCTAGGGGTAATCATTGACCAGAAACTTAACTGGAGCAATCAATAATGAGACTACAAGAACAGGTGATGGGCTGGAAATTCTGCAATGAGTAACTCTCCTCCTGACTCTCCAAACTCTGTCCAACATGTACAAGGCACAAGTCAGAAGTGTGATTAAACATTCTCCTCTTGCCTGGATGAGTGCACTTTCAATAACACTCAAGCAGCTCAACACTATCCAAGACAAAGCAGCCTGATTGATTTGCACCCCTATGCATGACATAAAACATTCACTCCCTTCAACACTGGCAATGTGCTGCATTTGTATGATGTACTGCAACAACATAACACGGCTCCTTTGACAGCTTCTCCAAGTTTATAACCTGTACCTCCTAGGATAAGGGAAGCAGACATGGGAATGCCATCACCTGCAAGTTGCCTTCCAAGTCACACACCATCCCAACTTGGAATTAAATTGCCATTCCTTCACTGTTGCTGGAAATTCCTCCCTAATGCCACTTTGGGTGTACTTATATCAAGTGATGTCTCAAGTCAAAAAGGCACCATTACCTTCTCATAAGCAATTAAGAATGAGCAATAAATGCTCACCTTAGCAACGATGCTGACATCCCAACTTGGATAACAAAAAGAAAGTTAGCAGGTGATCAATCATGTGATTTTCATATGCAATTAATATATGCCTTCTTCAGGATTCACATGATTGGAAATATTGATTGCAGCCCTTTATTAGACTCCAACCTACTCTTGTGGATCTCAGGAGCCAATCAGTTTATTTTTTGAAGGTGGTTGCAATTTTAAAGAAGGTATAAGAAGAGATGGCCTGGCAGCGGGCGATCGACGGGGCCGTCCATCCCGACTACATTCGCGGCCAGGTGTCTCTGGAGAGGGAGCATGCGGTGTCCACGGGCGCGGTTGATGCCTTCCGTGACTGCTGGGCACCGCAGGGGCTGGCGTGTATTATCGACCCTGATAATCACCTTTTGGTTTGATGTTTTAAGTTTCCTTTCGACTTTGTTTTTGGTTCGGGCTGTTCCCCCTTTTCTTTTGGGGAGCTGCCCCTTTTAATTTGTCCCTAAGTTAATTTGAGTTCGTTTATTTGGTTGGTGTTGAAAGAGATATCTGATGAGTCCTCGCCTTCCGCGCCCGCTGGGCACCGCAGGGGCTGGGGTGTATTATCAACCTCGAAAACCACATTATGATTTGATGTTTAAAGTTTCCTTTGTACTTCGTTTTCTGTGAAAAAAAAGGAAAAAAAAAGAAAAAAAAAAGAAGAGATGGCCTGGAGTGTCTGTGCATTATTCTTTGAGATTAATAGGTCAGGTTAACAAAACAGAGAGTTGGAGAAAAAATTGAAGAAGAAAAATAATGCAGAGACATGGGGCAAGATTGGGGGAGAAGGATTAACTGAACTGCTCTTTAAAAGAGCTGACACAAAATCAATGATCTGAATGGCCTCTTTCAGTGCTGTACTATTCTCTGATTCTATAGTTGTGCTATCACACAAACAATAGACAACTAACATGTGCCACAACAGTGTAGAGGAAAACGAGTTTAGTTTTACTATTCCATTCATTTCCTAATTTCTGCCATGCAAAGAGTTTCTGAATATAAGCAGGGGGTAACATGGAGACGAAGAGGAAATGGGGAGTTCCCACCGGATTGTAACAATGCACCCTCTAGCAGTTGAAAAAATGTTTCATTAGCTGCAGGACTGATGCAAAAGGTGCAGCAAGGTACATAGTTTTAAGAAACAAGGTGAATTCCTCTTCAGTAGAGTATAAATATAACCTGAAATGTCAGGAAAATGCAAAGAAATTGCTAATCCCCAAAAACGGATATGGGCACCGTTGCATGCCACTAACACAGGCCCGTTTATTATGCTGCAGGTATAATAATTTGTGCTGCTCACTACTTTACATGACTGACGATTGCAGCTAACACTACCCGTACTGTTCAGTGGCAGCAGACGTAAAAAAGGGGACTGTTATAATGAGTGGCTGGCGCTACTTCAAGGCAGCCTTTGTTTCTTAAAGCAGAGGTGCATTGTAGCTGCAAGAAGTGAGAGTCTTTTGAAAATGGAATCCCTCTGAAAATTTGAGCAATGGCTGAACACCAAGTGTGCACCAAGATTTGCAGCCGCTGCACTGGAGATTTTGGTGGAAGAGGTGGGAATAGGAAGGAAGTTATGTATGCACAGGAGGCAGTGGGAACAAGTATCATTGGTCAATCCCAGCTCCTCCAAGAAAATGGACACGCTACAGGAAAGGTTTTAACAATCTCACATAAATGCTTAAGATCTATGAATTCATCAAAAAATGGCACAACCCAGCACCTGCACCACTAACCTCACCCACTGCTCAGTTCACTAAAGCCCCATGCATCTTCCAACAATCTCTATAAATTAATATTCAACTCTAAAATTCAAATGTTTTACCTCATCTTACATTACCTAACACCGTTGCAAGACTCACACCCACAATGCACAGTTCACAAATGCTAGCAGATAGTCAGCCATGATAGCCACTTCAACCAAACACATCACACAACACCCTGACATACGTCCCTCTAGTGATCAATAGTGTATGATGTCTAGTATATAATGCATTCCTAGTTCTCTTCTCATCTCACTTCTCCCTCATTCCCCAATGTCATCTGAATTGGAAGAGGCAGAGGGCATAAGTGCACACATTTACTTTCTCCCCTCTCTTCACGTTTGGCCTGTACTTCAGGTACCTAAGAACTGGAACCTGCTCATTCATTGGAAGAACAAGAAAGCAAATGTGAACTGATACTGTCACTGGATCTCACACTCACAGCCATTTGTTTAGAGGCTGAGATTTTGTATATTTTAGAGGTTAAGTTGGAGTAAGAATTTACCCATGGTGAGACAGCAGGCACAAGTAACAGGAACCAGGATGGATGTGCATAGCCATATTCTTATTGCATGGGAAAGCCTGCTAGAAATTCTCTGCTCAATAAAAGGAGCATGGGGGAATTCTGCAAAAGCTTGGCATAGAACTTTGTTTGGAGCTTGGACCTCCATCCTTTCCAACATGCAATAGTGGACACTTGCATCAGCACACCTGTGAAACTAACCATAATGCAGGGTCTGCAGCAGGCCATACAAATATTAATATCCACTCAGCAGAGTACCACAGGCCTCCACCAGAGTGGTCCAGGCAGCAGAAGCATTACTTGTGAATGGAGATGGGTTGTTATATGTTACTTTAGGCAGCATGACTCTCGTTGTTGGCCTGCTATGCATATCTGAATGGATTACAGGCAGGAGTTTTAAACCACGCCATCAGTGGATAACCCTTGATGCTCAGTAGCCAACCTCTGATTCGCCTTGATGTTTCAAATCCAGGTGACTCAGAGGACTGTACAAAAGAAAAGAAACATGACTCTTGCCAGGATAACAGGTATTCACCTAAATGACGCCTGTGGTCATAAATCAGCTCAGCATTGATGGAGCAAAATCCCTTTGCTTCATGAAAATGGCTGAGATGACATGAGGTACATATAAGGCAATGTTAGTGCAGACAATGGCACCCTTCCCTATGGGATCGCTTGAAATCTGGGCAAATCTTCATGCTCGTTCTGCTTGCTTGTGTTTGTATGAGAGCCTAAGTGACTTCCCTTATATAGAAGTGTACAGCAAACTAATGTCCTTTTCTCCAGCAATTTTCTCCAGCAACAGCCTGACTCATTTAGTGAAGTGAAGACATCTTGAGCAATGGTCCTCGCTGAAGTTAAACTAAGACAACTGCTTCCTAAAGATCTCTGTGTATATGGCCTCCTGCTAAAAACCCTTCTTCCATTTTTCCCTCTCCAAGTACCTTGACCTGCCCTGCTCTGCATGGATTCCGTGCATTCTCCCAGTCAAACTCAATTCTAAGTGGAAACTCTACCAGGCCACTCATGTCTGAAAGCAACTCGTTTCAGCACTAGCTTTTAAATCAACAGAGCAGTACAATAGCACCAACCAGACCATGCATACAGACTAATTAAACTTGAACCCAAGTGTAGGAAAGCTCTGAAAATGTGTGTACTTTACCAGGAACCAGAAGTAATCCAGCAACTAATTTCTAAATACTTCATGAGCTCTTAAGCAGTGTTGTTGGAGGTATCCTTCATGCCATTTGACATCATGTTCAGCTGTCCGAGGTTAAAACAGAGTAAAGGCATTTGAAAATGACAGCACTGATGTCAAATCAACATGGTATACTGATGGACATCATAATCTGCCTGCTTTGCAATGTGCAAGATGGTGTATGCTGCGCTCCACATCAAAAGTGTGCACATGCATTTGGAATTGAATTAATTCACTATGTCATATGATAGAGAGTCATTCAGAGTAGGAAGGGATCTAACTGGATACTGATCCTGCTGGATCAATCGTGGAGATGTTACAGTTGGCTTGCTGTCTCCACAAGGGAAGGTAAGAAAATGAACCAGAATACAAAGTATGAGCAAAGGCAGCATCACGCCCAATAGTAATGTCTCCAATTTCATTAGCTTGCTCCCATTTGCAGCCTAACCTCACATATAAGGAACAATCCCTTAGGCCAGATACCAGACGATTGCTGGTACCTGTGAAAATACAATCCAGTAAGAGTTTTAACAACACCAGGTTAAAGTCCAACATGTTTATTTGGTAGCAAATGCCATTAGCTTTCGGAGCGCTGCTCCTTCGTCAGATGGAGTGGATATCTGCTCTCTTAAAGATACAGACACATTGTCTGTATCTTTAAGACCTGATTAGCTGTAAAGATTCACATTCTAATCAGTATTCTGTAACTTGATTTTGTGTCTCTGTGCCCTGTTTGAGAGCAGATATCCACTCCATCTAACGAAGGAGCAGCGCTCCAAAAACTAATGGCATTTGCTACCAAATAAACCTGTTGGACTTTAACCTGGTGTTGTTAAAACTCTTACTGTGTTTACCCCAGTCCAACGCCGGCATCTCCACATCAAAAATACAATCCAGCGTGAGTCACTACCTTCAAAAGAGGGAGAAAAAGCTTGCAGGGAAAAAATATACCAAGATTTTCCTTGTAAAATTTCTGCAATTTGTTGCTTCAGCTTGCTGATCTTCTCATCTCTGTAACTGATTTCTGACGTGTTTTCTCTTAGCATTGTGGCTAATTTTTCCTCATGCTATATTAAGCAAAAGAAAAACACAGTAAGGTTTGGAAAGGATGGATTCCACCAACACTTATGAAATGCTACTGTAAAAACATACTAACCATCTTTTTGAGGTGCTCAGTTTTTTCTTCAAACTCCTTTCTACTTTCATTAAGTAATTCTAACGTTTCTGCTGTTAATGTTTTTGCTTGTTTTAACTTTTGTTCTGTCTGTTCATGGCTTTGGTGTTCTTCTTTAACCAACTGACTGCACTCAGAAATCTGTGGAAAATGTTAACAGAGATACAAATTTGTTTCAAAAGAATATCTCTAATTAAAATTATGGCAGCCAAATAAATAATTTACCATTGAACACTACATTTGTAGAATACAAGTTGTACTTATTAACATCTGTCTTCTTAAGTATTGTTTTGATCTTAAAATGGCTGTCTTTGATGTTGTTCTTTTATGCTTTGCTTCCTAAACATAAAGATTCACAATGAGAAATGGTTCTGGTGACCATTTTGCTCTGTAAGCAGTTATTTGACTGTGGGGCTATCACAGTTGAGTCTGTCTATTATCCATTAATCCCTGTTGCGAATAAAAGATATATTATGAATAAAAGATACATTAATGGATAAATTATTATCCATTAATCCCTGTTGTGAATAAAAGATATAAAAATTAACAAGGAAACTCTGGCCCATCCTCATTGGCATAAAATGCTCTAAATATAGCGAACCTTTCTAGTACACCTTGCCTATCAATGTTTGCCCCATCCATTACCTTTACCACCTCTGCATCGACTGATATTTTGTCAAAAAACTCTTCCTTATTGAACACTGATATAAAGTATTCATTAAGTGTTTTGACCTTGCCCTGCATCTATAAGCATATATCACTGTTTTTGTTCTGAATAGACCCCAGCCTGCCTTTTACCATTCACTTACCATTTACATGCCTGTAGATTTATTGGGTTCCCTTTTAATTTAATTGCCACTCTATTCTCATACTTTCTCTTTACCAGTCTTATTTTCTTTTTCACTACTGCTCACAACTTCTTGTATTTGGCCTGGTTCTCAATTGGAGAGTTCACCAGGCATGCATCATACCCTTGTTTTTGTTTCATCATATTCACTATCTCCCTTGTTAACCAAGTTGCCCTGGTTTAGTTCCTCTTCCTTCCCCTCTTGTTGGAATATACCTGGCAAGCACTTGAAACTTCTATTCCTTAAAGATCACCCATTGTTTTGTATTGTTTTTCTTGTCAAACTTAGGTTCCATTGTATCATGGCTAGATCCCCTCTAATCTCATTGATTAGCTCTCTTCCAATTTAGAAGCTGTACTTTAGATTCTTCGTTGCTTTTCTCCATTACTAATCCAAACCTTATGATACAGTGATCACTCTTACCCAAGTGTTATCCCACAAACACTTGGTTCACTTGCTCCACCTCATTCCTCAGCACCAGATACAGCAATGCATCCTTCCTCATTAGAGTGGGAACATACTGTCCAGTAGTTCTCCTGAATACATTTCACAAATTCTTCTCATCTTTTCCTTTTACTCTAACATTATCCCAATCAGTATTTGAGGAATTAAAGATACCAATCCTGCCCCCATCCCATAATATCACACTTTAAAGTTGTTGATTTCTGATTTCTCTGCAGATTTGTTCCTCCATCTCTCTCTCACACTACTTGGAAATCTATAGAATATCCCCAATTGTGTGATCATATCCCATTTGCTTCTCAACTCTAACCAAAGGTATTCTGTCCATGCCTCTTCAAGGATATCCTCTCTTTCTAACTCTGCAATGCCACCTCACCTCCCTTTTTTCTTCCCTATTTCTTTTTGAACACCTTGTATCTATGAATTTTCAGTCACATTTCCGTTGTTGTCACAACATCATATTCCCACATAGCTATTTGTGCATGTCGCTCACCAACCTTAGCAGACTTTGTGCATTCCAAAGACTGTCTTTGTATTCCTCATAGTCCTTCTTAATCTATTCCTATCTAATATGGAATCACTTCCTTCTCTAGTACAATCCAACATTCACTCCTTTATGTACCTTGTCCCTCTTTTCACCTTCTATAATCTAGTATCCATCTCCTTACCAATTCAGTTTAAAGCTCTCCCAGGCATGCTAATTAACTTCCCCATGAGGACATTGGTCACAGTTCTGTTTGGGTTCAACCTGTCCCTTTTGAACAGGTTCTTTCTGCCTGAGAGATGGCACCAATGCCCCATAATTTGAAACCCTTGTCTCTAGCTGCACATTTTAGATCCTTCCTATCTTCCTGTTTCTGTTCTCACTGGCACATGGCACTGGGAATAATCCAGAGATCACATACTACCTTTGTGATCCTCCTTTTTAACTTCCTTCTTAGCTACTGTAACTCTGATCTTAGGATCTTAACATCTGTCCTCTCTATGACGTTGGTACAAATGTGTACTACAACATCTGGCTCACTCCCTTCCCCCTGCAGAATACTCTGCACACTTTCAATTTCTTTCTTATTTAGTTCAGTATGTTGTTGTCCATTTTTCATTTGCTGTGTTTGTTTATGAAATTTCCTCCATTGCTGTTTTGCCCATTTACAAATTTTATCCAGCTCCTCATCAGATTCACTTTGTTCTCCCTCAATTTGCAATTTGAGTTTCTAAAGTTGTTGTAAACTAGAAACAGTAGAAGCTCAGCAATAATCCCTAAGGCACTCCACTTTCTACTTCTCCTCCCCTGGATTCATTCTGTAACAAGACATTCTGTTTTCTATTCTTTGCTATTGTTTTAATATCCCTAAGCAATTCCCATACATTCAAATTTAAATAGCAGCCAATTGTGAGGACATTTCAAAAGTTTTCTGGAAGTTTAGGTATGCCATGTTGTAAAATTTTCAGAATCACACTTTAACCAGCAATACCTCAAAGAATATAGGAATCTGAGCTAGTGGTTTGATTACAGCAGTGGTAATACCGGTGCCACATGATGATAAAGATCAAGGGTGGAATTTAATGCACAAGATGCAGGTCCCACCAGTGAATCCGGAAGGTGGAACTGTCGCTCACATTGGGAAATGCTGACCATCAATGATTCGGCAATGGCTAGCCAATCAGATATGCAGAAGCATGAGCCCAACAAATTACTCAGCGGGAACAGGCAGCAAGTTGGTAAACCTGCCATTAGTTGACGGGATTGGAGGTCATGGCACCATATTTAAATGGCACTTGGACATGTATGTATTGCCTACAAGTAAAGTCTATTGGCAAAGTATTAGCTACAAGGTCCTCTAATTGGCCTTCAGAATCTGTCTTCATCTTGAATACTTAGTCACATTTACCTCCAGTTGGCCTCCAGACACTGCTTTCATCTGTGAACTTGAGCCATATTCACCTCCATTTGACCTCCAGGATAAGACAGAACATGGCTCAGAGCTGACGTGTGGCCCCACAGCTCAGTGATGCCACCCTGCAAGTTCTCCTTCAGGCTGTTTGGGAACAGCAATTCTTTCCCAGAAATGGTACCAGAAGACCCTTCCAACTGTCCAAGGAAGTTATCAGCCATGAGGTTCACTGGTGCATCTGGGTCCAGTGCAGGAAAGGATCAATGATCTAATCTGCACTGCCACGATGAATACAACAGCAATGTTACATCAGTCTGGTTCTCATACAGGTGTCAAACAATGATGAACGTTGGGGCTCCTCCATCTCACCTGCTGGCAAGTCCTCCTGTGTTCACTGGTATTTGCAGGTTGTGGATTGGCGTCAGTAGCCATATTTTCAATGGATAGCTGTTATCACTCAGGATCCATTGTGCAGTTGTGCGAGGGCCTCAAACTTCCCTTGCACCTACGGAATCATGAGAGCTCCTTGGGAACTGAAAACACACCGGGAGCATTTGTTTCTGTAATGACCAACTGATCATTACAGTTGGTCATTAATTTTTTGCGGCTGAAGAATGCAGCAGGCAGATCTCAAGGAGCTCTGATGGTCACGTGAATGTAGTTGATAACCCATTGCACCTGTGCGAAAACTGCGATATCCCCAAAGCCTGGCCATATGGATCTGTGCAGAATTGCACATAGTCTTGAGTCCTTTTAAATAAGCCATCAGTGACCTTCATGCTTGTGATATGCCACACAAGCCTCCAGTGGAGATCTGGAAGGATTTGCTTGCAGATGTCCACCACTGTTCACATGACCCTAATTCCAGAGCTTGTGCCCTATTTACCTATGGAATTCTATTTGCTGCATCACACTTGACCTTCTCCCACACATCCTCATCCTTCCCCCCCAAAACCCTCAACTCTCCTTCATTCACCCTCAACTTGATCTCCATCACCCTCGACTTTCCCTCGATCAATCTTGACCTGTTCTTGATCAACTTTGACCCACTGTAGCAGGGGATACAGAAACTCCTCTGTTGGTGAGGTTTCCGAGGTGGCCGGTACTGCCGAAACTTCAGACAATACAAGACTCACAAAGCCAGTGACTCAGTTTAAACTTAAATAAACTTTTATTTAGACCAGCAGCCGCCAGGAGAAATCATCACAGGGTCAGGGCAGCTCTGAGATAGAGCAGCTAGATCTCTTCAATGAAATCTGACATGTACAATTCAAAACAGATCAATTATATGTTTTCTTATCAATTACTCCTTTCATTAGCTTTAAATCAATCATCTTCAATATACATAAATCAACAACAATACTTGTCATATAACTTAGCCAATCGCATCTTACCCTCTTGCATAATGGCATTTTATTAGTCCGTAAAATCTGGAAGCTAACTCCTGTCTTAGCTGACCCCATTTCCTGTGTTGCCTAGTAACCTCAGACACCAACCCAAAGTTCAAATGAACATTCCCATTAGTTCCCCTATAGGTCACTGCCAAACCAGATTAACACATGACTCCACGTCTGGGCATGCATCCATCTTATCTGGACAGTGAATAAACCCTATTCATGAAATATGATTAAGTATTCTAAATGTTTTCTCCATCTGAAACTCTACTGATAAAACTTGCATATTCTCAGGGCTTAAACATTCTCTTAGAATACGGCTTTGCCCTAATGCCCTTTACCATGATGCTTTGCAGCAAATTGCCTTTGGCTAAAGTGAACAATGATTTTTTTTAAAATGCATTAATGCATTCAAAATATCAGCATATGTGTTTTAAAATCATAATCACTTGTTTAAATCTCTTACTGCATCTCATATGTGTGTAAACTGCTTTCTTGTTAGCTCATAAGCCTATTTTAAAAGTCATTTAACTTAATGCTGGTACTTCAATCAGCGCCTTAATGTCTAATGCTTAAAAATTTTACTAACCTATTAGGATGCCTCCCTTACACTCTGCTTTTTGAAGACTATTAAAACAAAGTAGATTAGTTTAGAATAGGGACCACAGCGTGCGCTATATATATCAAAGGTATCACAATGTACCTCACTTATACATTATACGAAGGTATTGTCTGTATAAGCACATATATAATCATTTTTGAACAAGTATTATAGATTTAAACTGTATTTTTGTATTTTCTTGTGCGCTTTGGCCAACAAGCAATTTATTCCTCCAGCATAATGGGAAATAAGCTTAATTAGACAGACCGCATCCTTTTGGAACATTGAAATATATAGCATATACCCTATTATCAGGGGCAAGCCAGGCAGCTACAAACTACCAAGGCTTATGAAAATGAATAGAAAGATTCAGCTTCTAGCTGCAATGAATAGATATATTCAGCCTCCACTGATAAGAGAATAGAAAACAGACAAGAAAGATGACTCCCTTCTTGCTGGTGTTTGGAGCCACCCTTGAACCTACCGGATTTGCATAGGTAAGATTTCTAGACAACAGGGGAAGAACCTCTGGGTCCAGTTGACCAATGAATTCCTAATTCTGCTGGAGTGTAGAATGCTCTTGGCCAAAGTAAAAAGCGTATTAATGTCAATGGACCATCCAGACAGGATGGGCGGAAGAATTGAATCTTCAGAAATGTATATCTGTTGTGCTCATGTGATGTAACGTCAGAGAGAAGTTGGAATCCTCTGACTATCTCTCTCCCAATACGTATTGTCAAATAAGAATGTCTTTAACTGTCTTTCGCTAGTCTTTGTGTTAGCTGAGATCAGCTGAATACAAGATCCCTCCAGAGGGAAGCCCCAAGAAAATCCTCTTACACCCACCCTCTGTCAGGCAGCATCCTCCCCTCCTCCTGTCAACTAGCAACCTTCCCCCATCAACAATGCCCTGCACAGCGACGCTTCCCATCCCCCCTCCTACTCCTCCATCAACCTGTCCCATTAATGAAAAACAGATCCAACTCACTCCAAATCCAACTCAAGGATTGCCTTGTCTTATCAATGTCATTGATAGCATAAGATGATTTGATGGGATAGCTGATTTAGGTCATCATTTGTTCTCTATCCAAAGGACAGTTGTTGGCTCATTGTCATTGCCATGTCTCTCTGTCTTTTTATTTTCTAATAACTTCTTTCAACTTTCAAGCCAATCAGCATTGATATTCTCTTCCCCCTTCTTCCTCTTTTTGCTTGAAATCTTCCCTCCATAGTCCCACACTGGTCTATTTCCTCTGAAGTTGTGCCTGGTCCGGTGTCTCTGCCTTTTTCTAATTAGGTTCAGCAAATTTCTTTCTTCATTCACCTTCCTCAGCAATTCGTCATTTGTTACTTTTTGTTGTAATTTATCAAAATTCGCTGGACTCTGGGGAAGTGCCGGCTGATTGGAAAACAGCTAATGTGACGCCACTGTTTAAAAAAGGAGGTAGACAAAAGGCGGGTAACCACAGGCCGGTTAGCTTAACGTCCGTAGTTGGGAAATTGCTGGAATCCATCATTAAAGAAGAAATAGCAGGACACCTGGAAAAAAATGGTTCGATCAAGCAGATGCAGCATGGATTCATGAAGGGAAAGTCGTGTTTGACGAATTTACTGGATTTTTATGAAGATGTAACGAGTGCGGTTGACAGAGGAGAACCGGTGGATGTGGTGTTTTTGGATTTCCAGAAGGCGTTCGATAAGGTGCCTCACAAAAGGTTGCTGCAGAAGATTAGGGTACACGGAGTTGGGGGTAAAGTGTTAGAGTGGATTGAGGATTGGCTATCTAACAGGAAGCAGAGAGTTGGAATAAATGGGTGCTTTTCTGGTTGGCAGTTGGTGACTAGTGGCGTGCCGCAGGGATTGGTGCTGGGGCCTCAACTGTTTACCATATACATAAATGATCTGGAGGAGGGGACCGAGTGTAGGGTAACAAAGTTTGCGGATGATACAAAGATGAATGGGAAAGTGAATTGCGTGGAGGGTGCGGAAAGTCTGCAGAGAGATTTGGATAGGCTAAGTGAGTGGGCGAGGATCTGGCAGATGGAGTATAACGTTGACAAGTGTGAGGTTATCCACTTTGGAAGGAATAATAGTAAAATGGACTATTATTTAAATGGTGAAAAATTACAACATGTTACTGTGCAGAGGGACCTGGGGGTCCTTGTGCATGAATCGCAAAAACTCAGTTTGCAGGTGCAGCAGGTGATCAAGAAAGCAAATGGAATGTTGGCCTTTATCGCGAAGAGGATGGAGTATAAAAGCAGGGAGGTCTTGCTGCAATTGTACAAGGTACTGGTGAGGCCGCAACTAGAGTACTGTGTGCAATTTTGGTCCCCTTATTTGCGGAAGGATGTATTGGCCTTGGAGGGAGTACAGAGAAGGTTCACCAGGTTGATACCGGAGATGAGGGGGTTAGCTTATGAGGAGAGATTGAGTAGATTGGGCCTGTACTCGTTGGAGTTTAGAAGGCTGAGGGGAGATCTTATAGAGACATATAAGATAATGAAAGGGGCTAGACACGGTAAAGGCAGAGAGATTCTTTCCACTTAGAAAGGAAACAAGAACTAGAGGACACAGACTCAAAATAAGGGGGAGTCAGTTTAGGACAGAGTTGAGGAGGAACTTCTTCTCTCAGAAGGTAGTGAATCTCTGGAATTCTCTGCCCATTGAAGCAGTGGAGGCTACCTCGTTAAATATGTTTAAGTCCCAGGTAGATAGATTTCTGATCAATAAGGGAATTAAGTGTTATGGGGAGCGGGCGGGTAAGTGGAACTAAACCACTATCAGATCAGCCATGATCTTATTGAATGGTGGGGCAGGTTCAAGGGGCTAGATGGCCTACTCCTGCTCCTATTTCTTATGTTCTTATGTTCTATCCGCTGATCCTTTCTATTCTCTTCCAAACAGACATTTCAAAGCTTTTTAGCAAATTGCTCTCCTCTTTCCTTAAGGTCCAAGTCCCACACCTCTACAAAACAACACTTCAAACCCAGCTCTTTTGCAAGTTTATTCTTGAGTTGCTTATTTAAGTTTCCAGTTAGGAACTGCCCCTTCTTACTAAATACAGCCTTTCCCATTGCTATCTTTGCACCTTCCATCTGCAGATATTATGCTTCTGTTGTTCGATATTCTGCAGCTAGCATAACTGATTTAAGTAACATACTGTAAGTGAAAATCTTTCTTTATTTTTAGAATGGGGTAAATGTAGGCAGCATTTAATGCTAAAGTCAAAGAGCTGTGCTTTTTCACTTTCTTCAGTGAACAGAAATCTGTTTTATATTTCAGTCAGCAAGATGGATACATCCCCAGACTGAGTGGTAAGCAATCTATCACTTCTTGCCTGGATTTGGTGAGAATGTAACGAGAAAATTGAGTTATGATTAGTTCATGATGTGATGGTGTGGCAACAAATATTCCATTTTTCAAAGTCACATTTTTGACTGGTCCTTTAAGAAGGCTGACAAATACGTGAGAACATGTTGATGCCCTAACTATAATTTTCTCTCGATTGGCAAATCGTTCCTTCAGATTTGAAAATTATGCATATTACTCCACTATTTTGTGAAGACACAAGTAAATCAAGGAATCACAGACCAGTTAGCCTATCTCTGTTGTGAGGAAATCTATCATTTGGTGCTCATTGACCATTTGCTTGGTCACATAACTTTTTAATTTAAAAAAATTCCTCCGAGTTTTCAAATCCATCTGTAGCCTGGCCCCTCCCTATCTCTGTCTGGCCTCTTGGGCATCCCTGTTTTAATTGGTCCACCAGAGCCGATAGAGACTCAATGGGCCAAATGGCCTCCTTCCTTGCTGTGAATAACTCTATGACTCTACAATCATTGGTGGCCATGCCTTCACAGGCCCAAGCTCTGAAATTCCCTCCCCTACACATCTTTGGCTCTTTTCCTTTAGAGCCATATCTTTCAGGAGTAAAATCAGGAAACACTTTTTCACATAAAGGGTGACAGAAGTTTGGAATTCTCTTTTGCAAACAGCATTTGATGCTAGATCATTCGTTAATTTTAAAACTGAGATTGATTGATTTTTGATAGCCAAAGGAATTAAGAAATATGAAGCAAAGGTAGGTAAAGGAGTTAGGTCACAGAACAGCCTTAATTTCATTGAAAGGTGGAACAGGTTCAAGGTGAGTGAATGACCTACTCCTGTCCCTATGTTCCTGTGACAATTATTCTGAACAGCCAGATAAGAACACTCTTTTAGAATAAAACAAAGCTGAGCACTGATGGACAGCGCTTATCTGGTACTTTACCTTGTGTTGCATTAGTTTAGTGACATTGGACAAAGCTACATCCTTTTCCTTTAGCTGTGTTTTCAATTGTGCAATTTCTTGCTCCAGCATACTTATTCTTTCCATCAACTGTTTATGGTCGTACACAGAAACCTACATATGTGCATATGACAAGTTACAAAAGTTGTAATAAAATGTAGTTAACATATCTTTTGTACTCAATAGATTTTTCAAATGATCAGGATATTTTCATCAGTCTAAGAGTCCAGAATGACATTTGTAAGTAAAAACAGAAAGTGCTGGAAATAGTCAGCAGGACTGACACCATCTGTGGAGAGAAAAACAGAGTTAACATTTGAGATGAATATGACTCCTTTTCTTCAATGTTTTGAAGTCAACTCAAATGTTAACTCTTATTTCAGATTTCCAGCATCCTCAGTATTTTGCTTCTTGCCAATGAAGTGCAGCAGAAAAATATATATGTTTATATCATCATTCAGTGGTCCATTGTACATTGCCTCACCATTACAAAAGTACAGCTTAGAAAACAAGGAATATCAGATGACCAGCAATTTTACATGAGTTTGGGTACATCTTTGACCATTATTAATAAATGTGTCATGAAAATAATATTTTGGCTGTGTGCAATTTGTAGGAAGATAATGAATGCAGAGTGAACTTTTAAAAATTCATTTATGGGGTGTGGGCATCATTGGCTAGGCCAGCATTTATTGCCTATCCCTAGTTTCCCTTGAGAAGGTGGTGGTGAGCTACATCCTTGAACTGCTGCAGTTTCTGAGGTAGCAAAGTAGATGATCAACAGTAATGTTATTAATAGGGAGAATAATGCAGTAGGAGTGAGCCTTCCTGAATTTGTGAGAAAATTGCCATCGGTTGAACAACAAATCACAGCAAAGGTAAGAATAATTTGAGAAGAAAGAAGATAACATTGCTTTAAAGAAAGATCTTACGATAATTGTATGTTTAGAGGCAAACAGGGGCAGACTTTATCAAAGACTTTGGAGATGTCTCAAGACAATGATAAATGATTCACTAAAGTGTTAAAGGATAAAATTTCAGAAGTGCACAATATAATAACAAATTTATCTGTGGAAAGGCCATGCTAAGAATATACTGATTATTAAAGGGCTGTAACTTCCAAGCTCCGGGACATTGTAACTGGGGTACGCCAAAGATGCATGGGAAACCCCCTTGGATATCCCCATGTAAGGATTGCAAGGCTGTTGCCTGGGAAATCCAAACTTCTGTTGCACAATTGCCTTGCAATGGGAACCCACCAAAAATACAATTTAAATCACAAACTTCAGATGGTTCCCCCCTCTCCCCCATTTTATTTCCAAGTCCAAAAGACCTGCTGGTTAGGTGCATTGCCATGCTAAACTTCTCCCTCAGTGTACCTGGAGTGTGGCGATGAGGGGGATTTTCACAGTAATTTCATTGCAGTGTTAGTGTAAGCCTACTTGTGACAATGATAAATAAACTTTAAACTTTAAGTAAGTAAGTAGGAGCAGAGTGGCAATCCAACTCTGACTGCCACTCCATGGAAGTTGTGGGCCAATTGTGTTAAGTGGTGTTTCAGTGTTAGTATTCTCTCATCTTGAGTTAGAAAGTTATGCATTCAAATTCCATTCCAGAGATTTGGATACAAATGCTAAGCTGACAGTCACTGAGTGCTGTATTATCAAATGAGATGTTAAACCAAAAGCACATCTGTCACCTTAGGTAAATGTAAAAGATTACATGGCACTATTCTGAAGAACAGAAGGGGTATTCTTCCCGGCTTCCAGACCAACCCTCAATTGACATCACTAAAAGAAGATTGTCACATCAATTTGAGATTCCCACTTGGGGGACCTTGTTGTGTGCAAATTGGTGTTAAGTGTCCTATATTGTATTAGTGATGACACTTCAAAAGTATTTAATTTGCTGCAAGGAGCTTTGGAACAACTAAGCACTATAAAATGAGAGCACATCTTTAGTATGATAAATAATTTGAGAGTTAATAGCAGCTTTCATAACTTTGGAAAGCACAGGTATAATAATAGTTGAAAAAGTAAAAGGGAACACCATCCTAGAGGATGGGGTAAACAGGAGCAAATTTTCAAGATGGGAAGACATGCTGGGAGATACTGATCAGGCAGCATAGAACAGGAGTAAACTCAGAGGCAAACATCTAAACATCGTAGGCATAATTGAAGATGATATTGTTAATAAGTCAGGATATGAAGAGAATTTCATCTTACTTTAATTGAGGCATCCTTGGCAGAAATGTCATGTTTTTCTCCTCCAAAGTTAATTTTCCTTGATAGCCCCAACTTCTGCATTTTAACAGCATCAAAATGTATGGTTAATGATTTTGCTTCTGGAATGGGCACGGCTACACCAGTTATGCCTGTAAAATCCGGAGGCTCTTTGATCGATACATCAGGTCCTGAGGCTAGGCTGTTGTGTTTCAGGTTTTCAATTGGTTGCATTGCTCCTCCTTTAATCCTCGGCATTTTAGTTTTGATGTTAGACATTTAGCAACTAATAGCCTAGATGATAATGAAGGAGTAATGTACTTTTTTATTATTTCTTCCTAGTTTGCAAGAGAATCAAGACAATAATGAATAGAAAATAACTATAACTACCAAATTTTAAGTAAACGTTTCATTCCTAGCTAGTCATAAAGCTTTACCCTATGTTCAACAAAGGTATTGATTGCTTTGATTAGACAACACACATACATATTTAACTTACTACAAAATGGATGATGGGGTGACTACTGCTTCAGTAGTTACGGTTTGCACTTTCATCTAGAGGGGCAGATTTTACTGAGGACAGCTGACATTCAGATCTACCCATTTAAAGGAAATAGTATGTTAGCCAAGCCTCAAAGAAGAAAAGGTGAAAACAAATAAAGAAATATTATTTTCTTGGTAATAAAGCTTTTGATAGAATTAATTACTTCACTGAGAATTAAACACTCTCCTTCCCAAAATTACTAAGCTTCTTTCACAAAGCTATTTCACGTTGGGGGTACAATTTCTTGGGTACCAACTGCCCTTCAGCATCTTACCCAACAAGCAGACGGTGATGCCATGACACCTACCACATTAATACCTTTGCATCTCATAACAATGGTTACACTTTCAAGATTCAAAGAGACCACCTTGCCTCTAAGCTTTCATCAAAAACCATATGTAGGTGTATCACTAACACACACATTTATTCCACCCAGTCTAGATGCTTTTTCATTCTTCATCATTTAGTGGGAGGCGGTGGTGGTGGATTAGTAATCCAGAGATCCAGGATAATGCTTGAATCCTGTTTGAATTCTACCACAGCAGATGGTGAAATTTGAATTTAATAAAAAATCTGGAATTAAAAGTCTAATGATGACCATGAAACCACAAAACCATGAGACCACAAAACCCATCTGGTTCACTAATGTTCTGTAGGGAAGGAAAACTGTTGTCCTTACCTTGTCTGGCCTACATGTGACTCCAGACCCACAGCAATGTGGTTTACTCTTAAATGCCCTCAGGGATGGGCAATAAATGCTGGCCCAGCCAATGATGCCCGGGGGGGAGGGGGGGGGGGGGGGGGGGCGGGGGGGATTCAGGGAAGGTGGGTCTGCATTATATTTATTGAACCAGTCTTTTCTTGAAAAATTGCTGTGGATTGTGATACATGTTGCCACTAGAAATTATCCACTCAGTATCAACATTTTCTGGGGTACACTTTGTCCTTAATGTGGCTGCAATGTTGTCACACAGCTCTAATTAGATGTTTAGATCTTTGAAATGCTTGATATTAAATTGCTTAGTTGGTTTAGATGTTGCTTCTTGTCAGTGAGGTTAAAAATGAACAACAATGTATTGCCTTAATGTTTTGACAGCTTGTATATATCTCATTATTGAACAATAGGGTGATTAATTATGTACCAATGGTTTACAAACATATGGGAAAAAAATGAGGAAAGGCCGCGTACGTACCCTGTTCCATCCAGACATGGTATAGCATATGTGCACCATCAATCAACCCAGTCACACAATCTCCTGGGAGAGAGGATTTTAAAAAATTCCCTCTGAAAGCAATCAAATAATCTCCATGTGACTATCTTAACTGATAATCCAAATCATTGCAAGACACATCTACCTTCTATGATTCAAGATTTCTTCTATTCAGAGGAACTCATCCAGTTTCCTTTGTAAACTATAAACAGCAAATCTGTAACCATCACAATCCATGGCAATCTGTCCCAGGAATCAATGATTAGAACTACTGCTCAGTGTTGACATTGCCACCATGTCTTCTTCTTTGAAATGTTGCTCAGACTATCTCCCTCTATCTGGCTCAAATATCCTATCCATCCAAAAAAGAGCTTTTCCTTTCTTACTTTTGAAGAGCTCTGTCATACACCCATGCGTTTAAGTTTCTCCAATGAAACAAGTTGCAGTTCCCTTGGTCTGCCGTGACAACCAAGACTTGGTGTCAATCTGGTGGCCTCAATCAAGATTTTTGCTAGGGCCTAGACATCTTCCCACGTGTGGGGCAAAATTGAGTACAATTCCCATGTTGGGGCTGAGATGGGGAGAGGTATTGTATCTCTAGTTATTCTGGTTATGTATTTCACTGTTCTGGCTATATGTTCTGACATCCCATTTGTCTTTTCTAAATGTAACTGATCACGAACCTTCAAATTTTTATACACTATGAGGCTGGCTTGGTTCACAACCATTACAAGGTAACCTGGCATACTGTTTATATGAATATGTATATATACCTGAAATTACCATGATCCAAATGCATCACTCTGGAATCTGCAATTATATAGTGCCTTTAAAATAGAATGAATGTCCAGGGCACTACACAAAGAAGTAAGGGAAAAATGAACACTGAGGCAAACATTGAAATACTAGGAGGGATTACAAAACCTTGGTTGATGAGGTGGATTATGAGGGCCACAGGAGGACATGGAGGTGGAAAAGTGGAGGGGTTTAGGGAAGAAATTCCACTGTGTGGGGTCTAGGCAACTGAAGGAATAGCCACCAATGAGGGAGCTAAGGGTGGGGGCAATGAACAAGAGGCATTAGGGACCTGGGAGCTAATGTGGGTCAGAGAAAATTAGGGATAAAGGGTGCAAAGATCTTGCTGAGGCATGAGGTATAGACAGCAGAGTTTACATCAGCTTAAGCTAAGGCAGGCAAGACATATACATTAGTCCCCACGTGTTGCCAGCCTGGCAACCAATGTATGTAAGCAAGCACAGGGGTGATGGGTTAACAGGATTTGATTCTGATTTGATTTATTATTGTCACATGTATTAGCATACAGTGAAAAGTATTGTTTCTTGCGCACTATACCAACACAGCATACGTTATCTTGAGAACAAAAGAAGGTGCAAAATGTAGTGTTACAGTCATAGTTATGGTGTAAAGAAAGATCAACTTAATATAAGGTAGGTACATTCAAAAGTCTGATGGCAGCAGGGAAGAAGCTGTTCTTGAGTCAGTTGGTATGTGGCCTCAGACTTTTGTATCTTTTTCCCGATGGAAGAAGGTGGAAGAGAGTATGTCCAGGGTGCGTGGAGTCATTGATTATGGTGGCTGCTTTTCCGAGGCAGTGAGAAGTGTAGACAGAGTCAATGGATGGGAGGCTGGTTTGCGTGATGGACTGGGCTTCATTCACGACACTTTGTAGTTTCTTGCAGTCTTGGACAGAACAGGAGCTATACCAAGCTGTGATACAACCAGAAAGGATGTTTTCTATGATGCATCTGTAAAAGTTGGTGAGAGTCATAGTGGACATGGCAAATTTCCTTAGCCTCCTGAGAAAGTAGAGGCATTAGTGGGCTTTCTTAACTATAGCATCAGCACGGAGGGATCAGGACAGGTTGTTGGTGATTTGACACCTAGAAACTTGATGCTCGCGACCATTTCCACTTCTTCCCCGTTGATGTAGAGGTTGCTGTGGCAGGGTTGTGTGGTGTCGTGGTCATTGTTCTCCTGAAGGCTGGGTAGTTTGCTGTGGACAATGGTCTGTTTGAGGTTGTGCGGTTGTTTGAAGGCAAGAAGTGGGGGTGTGGGGATGGCCTTGGCAAGATGTTTGTCTTCAACGATGACATGTTGAAGGCTCCGGAGAAGATGTCTTAGCTTCTCCGCTCCGGGGAAGTACTGAACGACGAAGGGTACTCTGTCTGCCGTGTCCCGTGTTTGTCTTCTGAGGAGGCCGGTGCGGTTTTTCAGAACTGTCTATCGATGAGTCGAGCACCATATCCTGTTCTTATGAGGGCATCTTTCAGCGTCTAGAGGTGTCTGTTGCGATCCTCTTCACCTGAGCAGATCCTGTGTATACAGAGGGCTTGTCCATAGGGGACAAGGCATAGTACATTGGGGAGATCATTGTCCAAGGCATGGTTCATTGGGGAGACCATGCAGACGCTACGACAATGGATGAATGAACACCGCTCGACAATCACCAGGCAAGAGTGTTCTCTTCCTGTTGGGGAACACTTCAGCAGTCATGGGCATTCAGCCTCTGATCTTCGGGTAAGCGTTCTCCAAGGTGGCCTTCATGACACAGGACAACGCAGAATCGCTGAGCAGAAACTGATAGCCAAGTTCTGCACACATGAGGATGGCCTCAACCAGGATTTTGGGTTCATGTCACACTATCTGTAACTCCCACGACTTGCCTGGGTTTGCAAAATCTCACTAACTGTCCTGGCTGGAGACAATACACATCTGTTTAACCTGTCCTGTGCTTAACCCTCTCTCCACTCACATTGCCTGTACCTTTAAGACTTGATTACCTGTAAAGACTCGCATTCCAACCATTATTTTGTAAATTGAGTTTGTGTCTTTATATGCCCTGTTTGTGAACAAAACTCCCACTTACCTGATGAAGAAGCAGCGCTCTGAAAGCTTGTGGCTTGTGCTACCAAATAAACCTGTTGGACTTTAACCTGGTGTTGTGAGACTTCTTACTGTTCTTGAACCATTGCAGTCCATGTAGCATCAACAGTGTTCTATACAATTGTACCTGTCATTTCAGTCTCTTTGAGACCTATACCACATATTTATCCACTGAGTCATATTTGACTGGATCATCTATCTATTTTCAATCAGGATGTCAACTACTATTATACGTCTAATTGGTACAAATAGTTTTATATCTGAATATATGTGTATAGGTGTCACTCTTATCTCAGAGGTAGTATCTTCACTCTGGGGTCAGGGGTTTTTGAGTTGAAGCCCTGCTAAAGTGACTTGAGCATGTAATCAATCCTGTCTAACATTTTGGTGCAATACCAGAATTGCAGTACCTCATTGTCAGTGGTGCCGCCTTTCAGGTGAGTTAGTTGCTACTTTCCTTGCAATTAAATCAGTAATTGCATTGAAAGATAATATTGTTAAATGCAAGGGGTGGTCTGAGGTTGTGAAAGATTCTGTAGAAGTGCAAATTCTTTCTTTATGTACAGCAGAAAGGATACCTGATACGAAATAAAGCCCCAGCATGAGAGGGAGTGGGGGATGCTGCAATGCTCAGGTTTAATTTCTAAGGGCGGCACGGTAGCACAGTGGTCAGTACTGCTGCTTCACAGCTCCAGGGACCTGGGTTCGATTCCCGGCTTGGGTCACTGTCTGTGTGGAGTTTGCACATTCTCCTCGTGTCTGCGTGGGTTTCCTCCGGGTGCTCCGGTTTTCTCCCACAGTCCAAAGATGTGCGGGTTAGGTTGATTGGCCATGCTAAAAATTGCCCTTAGTGTCCTGAGATGCATAGGTTAGAGGGATTAGTGGGTAAATATGTAGGGATATGGGGGTAGGGCCTGGGTGGGATTGTGGTCGGTGCAGACTCGATGGGCCGAATGGCCTCTTTCTGTACTGTAGGGTTTCTATGATTTCTATGATAATTTTTGTGCTCCAATTCCTGGAGTGGAGCCTCTTGCTCAGAGGCAATTGTGTTACCAGCTAAGCTGCAACTAACATCTTAACATGAATCATAGAATACCTACAGTGCAGAAGGAGGCCATTCGGCCCATCAAGTCTGCACCAACCACAATCGCACTCAGGCCCTATCTACATAACCCCATGCATTTACCCTAGCTAGTCCCCCTGACACTAAGGGGCAATTCAGCATAGCCAATCCACCTAACCCGCACATCTTTGGACTGTGGGAGGAAACCGGAGCATCTGGAGGAAACCCACGCAGACACAGGGAGAATGTGCAAACTCCACACAGACAGTGACCCAAGTCGGGAATCAAACTGGGGTTCCTGGCGCTGTGAGGCAGCAGTGCTAACGACTGTGTCACCATGCCGCCCAATATGGTGTAAACCAAAAATAGCTGACTTTGATTCAAAGTTTTGTTTCACTGACTAGTCAGTGTGTATGTATTTTGCCATACAGCTACAAATCCAAACTTCAAATTTATCTCAATTTTTTACGTAATTAACTTGACTATAGTGAAATGTTTTAGAAGTCTCTGCAGCGATAGAAGATATGTGCTTCCATTGCCTCCTTCCAAACTATAAGTATCATTCTGGATTTAAAATTTTTTTTGATTAATAGAATATTTAACTTTGCTGGTATGGCCAGCATTTATTTCTCATTCTTAATTGTCCTTGAGAAGGTGATGGTGAGCTGCCTTCTTAACACTCCAGTCCATATGGTATCGGTATACCCATCATGCTGTTATGAAGGGAGCACCTGGATTTTGATCCAGTAACCGTGAAGGAATAGCGATACTGTTCCAAGTCCAGATGGTGTGTGACTTGCAGGGAAACTGCAGGTGGTAATGTTCCATGTGTCTACGTCCCTTGTTTATGTATGTCAGAGAAACCTTGACAAGTTGCTGCACTGCATCTTGTAGATGGTACACACTGCTGGCACTGAGCCAGTGGTTGAGGGAGTGAATGTTTAAGATGGTGGATGCGATATTCCTCAAGCGGGCTGCTTTTTCTTGGATGGTGTTGAGCTTCTTCAGAGCTTTTGGAGCTGAACTCATCTAGACAAGTGCGGTGTATTCCATCACATGCCTGACGTGTGCCTTGATGGACTGGCTTTGGAGAGTCAAGAGGTGAATTACTTGCTGCAGAATTCTCAGCCTCTAATCTGCTCTTGCAGTCACAGTATTTATATGGCTGGTCCAGTTAAGTTTTCGATTAATTATTACCCCCACGATGCTAATAATGAGGGGTTCGGTGATGATAATGCTGTTGGGGAGATAGTTACATTCTTTCTTGCTGGAGATGGTAATTGTCTGCAAGGCACTTGTGTGGTGTGAATGTTACACCAGTTAGAATGTCCCATTGCCTGGGGCAATGTGAGGAACAACATTTTTATGCAGCGAGTGGTAATGGCCTGGCAATTGTTGCCCATGAGATTGGTGGATGCAAAAACAATCAATGCTTTCAAAAGGAAATCAGATGGGTGCTTGAAGGAAATAAACTTGCTGAACTAGGAGAAACCATACAGGGAAAACTGGGGAAGCTTTCCCTGGAGCATAGGAGGCTTACTGGTGATCTTATAGAGGTCTATAAAATAATGAGGGGCATAGATAAGGTAGATGGTAAACATCTTTTCCCAAAGGTAGGGGACTCTAAAACTAGAGGGCGTGGGTTTAAGGTGACAGGGGAGAGATACAAAAGGGTCTAGAGGGGCAATTTTTTCACACAGAAGGTGGTGAGTGAATGGAACAAGCTGCCAGAAGTAGTAGTAGAGGCAGGTAGAATTTTATCTTTTAAAAAGCATTTAGACAGTTACATAGGTAAGATGGGGTATAGAGGGATATGGGCCAAATGCGGGCAATTGGGATTAGTTTAGGAGTTTAAAAAAAGGGGCGGCATAGACAAGTTGGGCTGAAGGGCCTGTTTCCATGCTGTAAACCTCTATGACTCTATGACTGGATTGCTCTGTGGAGAGTCGACGTGGACTCGATCGGCCGAATGGTCTCCTTCTGTGCTGTAAATGACTCTTCGACTCGCAAAAAAAAAATGCAACACCAGTCCTGTGAGTATGATGCCCACAAAGTGAACGAACTTGAGGCGGCATTTGCACTGCTCCAGCTGCAGGCAGAGGGGTGTGCGCATGCGCGGTGGGCGCTCGCTCTCCACTCAGAGCGGAAGCTGCTTCGGACGAAACATGAAGCAGATAAACTGTAAACAAAAGACGGGTGAGAGCGAAGCGGCGCGGTTTTAATATCATAACCATATTCTATAAAACTTACACTATGAGAACTATAAGTTATAAGATACATAGGACGTAAAAGCGAACATTAGAAATTAGTACTAAGGTATGACCGTTGACAACGACACACGATTAACGAGTCCTTTTGACATTTTGCCTGAGCGCCTGAGTTAAGAGATCCCCGAAGGGTTTCCTCTCAAACACTGCTTGTATGTTGGGAGAACTTTCTACAAATAGGTTTTATTTTACCTTGGAAGGCGGCAGCTTTAAATAGAACAGTTAATTGGGATTTCTGTGTAAATCGTGGCCTATTCCCGCAGCGAGCTCCTTTCGCAGCCTAACAACAGCCCGGTTGCCAGGTTACGCGGACGTAGGTCTTGCTGCACTGCGGCTCCGCACTGAGGGCGGGGGGAGCTGTGAAGGTTGAGCCGCCCCGAGTCACCTCGTGCTGCTCCGAAGCTGCCCGAGCAGCTCCAGTCTGCCCACCCCGATTGGACGAACCCCTACCCCCCAGCTCCTGGGCTGCCAGCCTGAAGCAACGTGCCGATTGGTTGTTGGCGATGTCAGCCACAGGGACAAGTTGCTCCACCTGTCCCGGCTTTTGGAGGTTGTTGTGATTCAATGGAGGCTGGAGCTGTGGCGGGGGTAATGGCTGGAACCGGGTAGTTTGCACGAGGAAGATGCGGCGTTTCCCCACGCCCACCCCTTGAAAATAATTCTAAAAGCACCAATGCGAGTTTAGCGGAGTGCAGTGTGGCGGGGGGGTCTGCAGCCGGCATATCCACTGCAGTACCAACAGGAAGAACGGGCAGAAATCTAGTGAGTGGTTTACTATTCACTGCTGCTTTAAGGCACTGTTGTCGAGGGGAAGGGAATGACGCCTCTAGGTCAGAAACTGGTTGCATCGGACAGATATTGAAATAGGATATAAAACTGATGGTCAAATTCTACAATCGAACCTCAGTAAGACCGCAGCAATCCAGGTGTTTGGTTTAAATCCTATTAAGGGAATGTTTGCGTCTTCGTGGGGTCGAATAAGTTATATTCAATTGGCCTCAGCAAGACGATGTCTTTATAGCCATCTATTTGTAAAACTGCAAAATATAGTTGTCTGTCTGTATGTGTGTGTGTATGTATGTGTGTGTATATATATATATATAATAAACTGCTGCTTGAGCAGATACATTTTTATTGTAAGAAAACGGTAAATGTGATCATATGTATGCGTATGGACCTCGGATAAATAAAAATACAATTTCAAGTTTCTGAGAACACCATGAATCCCATAATCGAATAGTTAAGCTCTCCAGGAGACCATTTGGCCTATCGTGTCAGCACTGATTCCTGAAAGAGCAACTCGGATAGTGCCACTCCCCTGTCTTTTCCACATTACATGCATTTTCTTTTCTGTTTCAGACACTGATTCAATTCCTTTTTGAAAGCCTTAATTGACCTTGCCTCCTCCACACTTAGTGTATTCCAGATCCTAACCACTTGCTTCATGAAGTTTTCCACATGTTGCCATTGCTTCTTTTGCCAATTGCCTCATCTGTGCCCTCTCATTCATGATCCTTGCACCATTTCCCCCATATACTCTGTCGAAGGCTGCTCATGATTTTGAATACCTCTATCAAATCTCTTTACCTTCTCCAAGAAGAAAACTCCCAACATCTTCAATCTATCTTTGTAACTGAAGTTCCTCATCCCTGGAACCATTCTTGTGAATTTTTTCTAGTGCTCCACATCCTTCCTAAAAGTGTGGTGTCCAGACTAAAGCAATATTCTGGTTGAAGTTGAATTAGGGTTTTATAAAGGTTTAACATAACTTATTTGTGTTTGTACTCTGATAAAGCCCAGGATGTTATATGCTTCATAAACTGAGCTCGTGTCCTGACCTGATGTATGCCCACATAGACCCAGATCATATCAGATGTTAGTTAAGAATAAACAAATTAGTGTGTGACTGGAGTCACATTAAGGCCAGAGCAGGTAGGTTTCTTTCCTTAAAGGACATGAGTTAACCAGTTGGATATTTGAGGATCCAACAGCTTCTTGGTCACATTTACTGATAGCAACTTTTTATTTCCAGATTTTTAAACCGAGTTCAACTTTTTTTTAAAAAAAAGGTGGGATTTTAACTTGTGTTCTCTGGATTATTAGTCCATGCTTCTAAATTATGAGTTCAATGATGAATATATAATGTGTTATGTAGAATGATAAAATTTAGAATCCTAACCTTTTACCAATATTGAATATAACAGCTCGCTATGTTTTCTGATAATTTAGCACATAGTTTTGAATGAAGTAGAGGTAAAGACTACAAAAATAAAAAGGTAATTATAGCTCAGCCACGGTTAGAGCACATGTTGTTTTAGGGGCCCATTAGAGAAAGGATATTAAGGCACAGAGAAGGTAAAAGAATGGCCAAAATTATGCCAGGGATGGAAACTATGCTTATGAGAAAATACCTGAGATAGAATAATTGGAATCATAGAAGGAGGCCATTCAATCACACCTGTCTGTACCTGTCTGATCGAAGACAGGGTGGTGGTGGATGGAAAATTTTCGGATTGGAGGCAGGTTGCTAGCGGAGTGCCACAGGGATCAGTGCTTGGTCCTCTGCTCTTTGTGATTTTTATTAATGACTTAGAGGAGGGGGCTGAAGGGTGGATCAGTAAATTTGCTGATGACACCAAGATTGGTGGAGTAGTGGATGAGGTGGAGGGCTGTTGTAGGCTGCAAAGAGACATAGATAGGATGCAAAGCTGGGCTGAAAAATGGCAAATGGAGTTTAACGCTGATAAATGTGAGGTGATTCATTTTGGTAGGACTAATTTAAATGTGGATTACAGGGTCAAAGGTAGGGTTCTGAAGACTGGAGGAACAGAGAGATCTTGGGGTCCATATCCACAGATCTCTAAAGGTTGCCACTCAAGTGGATAGAGCTGTGAAGAAGGCCTATAGTGTGTTAGCTTTTATTAACAGGGGGTTGGAGTTTAAGAGCCGTGGGGTTATGCTGCAACTGTACAGGAACTTGGTGAGACCACATTTGGAATATTGTGTGCAGTTCTGGTCACCTCACTATAAGAAGGATGTGGAAGCGCTGGAAAGAGTGCAGAGGAGATTTACCAGGATGCTGCCTGGTTTGGAGGGTAGGTCTTATGAGGAAAGGTTGAGGGAGCTGGGGCTGTTCTCTCTGGAGCGGAGGAGGCTGAGGGGAGACTTAATAGAGGTTTATAAAATGATGAAGGGGATAGATAGAGTGAACGTTCAAAGACTATTTCCTCGGGTGGATGGAGCTATTACAAGGGGGCATAACTATAGGGTTCATGGTGGGAGATATAGGAAGGATATCAGAGGTAGGTTCTTTACGCAGAGAGTGGTTGGGGTGTGGAATGGACTGCCTGCAGTGGTAGTGGAGTCAGACACTTTAGGAACATTTAAGCGGTTATTGGATAGGCACATGGAGCACACCAGGATGATAGGGAGTGGGATACCTTGATCTTGGTTTCAGATAAAGCTCGGCACAACATCGTGGGCCGAAGGGCCTGTTCTATCATAGAATCATAGAAACCCTACAGTACAGAAAGAGGCCATTCGGCCCATCGAGTCTGCACCGACCACAATCCCACTCACGCCCTACCTCCATATCCCTACATATTTTACCCACTAATCCCTCTAACCTATGCATCTCAGGACACTAAGGGGCAATTTTAGCATGGCCAATCAACCTAACCCGCACATCTTTGGACTGTGGGAGGAAACCGGAACACCCGGAGGAAACCCACGCGGACATGAGGAGAATGTGCAAACTCCACACAGACAGTGACCCAAGCCGGGAATCGAACCCAGGTCCCTGGAGCTGTGAAGCAGCAGTGCTAACCACTGTGCTACCGTGCCGCCCCCTGTTAGGTATATTTACCCGAACAGGTGCCGGATTGTGCCGACTAGGAGAATTTCACAGTAACTTCACTGACTAATAAATAAACTTAAACTTATAAACTGTCTGTGGCAGCTCTTTGAAAGAACTGCCAAAATTAATCTTACACTCATGCATTTTCCCATAACACTCAATTAGTTCTCTTCAAATACATGTCTGGAGGTCTTGTGGTACAGTCGGTAGTGTGCCTGCCTCTGAGCCAGAAGCTCCAGGATCAAGTCTCACCCCAGGATTTGATGGTCAGGGAAGGTGCATTCATAATACGATCAAACAGGTTGAGTCTGTAAGCCTGCAACAGTGGCTGGTGGTATATTTTTCACTACATGGCATGGTTTTACTTGGAGCTGGTGTACTTGGTCACTGCCTTTGTCCCCACCAACACAGCGTGCTTGACCTGGGCAGCAGCAGGTGCACAGTGGTTGGATCTGCCGGGAGCTAATGGTCTGCCGCTTATTGTAATGCGGTCAAGGCTTCCCGCCTGGCCCAATGTGCTGGGAGATGTCATTGACGAATGAGCCCATAATGGAGGTGCTGGTGTTGGGGTGAATCTGCTTAATAACTTCGTAGATGGTGTTACTCTCCTGGATTTCCTCAGGGTCATTTTCTTGGCGATTTAATTTTTTTGGAGCCTTCCTTCGGAGCTCCTGCTTTCTTGTCCTCATGATGTGGAGATGTCGGCGTTGGACTGGGGTAAACACAGTAAGAAGTTTAACAACACCAGGTTAAAGTCCAACAGGTTTATTTGGTAGCAAAAGCCACACAAGCTTTCGAGGCTCTAAGCCCCTTCTTCAGGTGAGTGGGAATTCTGTTCACAAACAGAACTTATAAAGACACAGACTCAATTTACATGAATAATGGTTGGAATGCGAATACTTGCAACTAATCCAGTACAGAAAGAGGCCATTCGGCCCATCGAGTCTGCACCGACCACAATCCCACTCACGCCCTACCTCCATATCCCTACATATTTTACCCACTAATCCCTCTAACTTATGCATCTCAGGACACTAAGGGGCAATTTTAGCATGGCCAATCAACCTAACCCGCACATCTTTGGACTGTGGGAGGAAACCGGAACACCCGGAGGAAACCCACGCGGACATGAGGAGAATGTGCAAACTCCACACAGACAGTGACCCAAGCCGGGAATCGAATACACATCTTTTTAGCCTGTCTTGATGCTCTCTCCACTCCCATTGTTTTGTTTCTTAAAGACTGGATTAGTTGTAAGTATTCGCATTCCAACCATTATTCATGTAAATTGAGTCTGTGTCTTTATAAGTTCTGTTTGTGAACAGAATTCCCACTCGCCTGAAGAAGGGGCTTAGAGCCTCGAAAGCTTGTGTGGCTTTTGCTACCAAATAAACCTGTTGGACTTTAACCTGGTGTTGTTAAACTTCTTCTTGTCCTCAGCCATGGTGCTGTTTCATGGCTGGTGGTAAGAGTGGGAGAGACTCCTGATCAGGAGCGCTTGATGTGAGTGGTGGTCCTGAAGATATAACCCCCGATGACAGACTGTTCCAGGAATTGTTAGTTATGGGAAGTGATGAAAGTCTGCCTTAGTGCACCACTGGTTACAGGAAGATAATTGGAATGGAAATGTATGTCAAATCGCCTTTTAAAATTTTCCTTTGGAATCTGATTCTGAGGAAGTGTATTCCGATTGTAACTATTCTCTCTACCTGTATTGTTTAGTTCTTTAGCAAACTTTTAAAAATCTTTTCAAGTACTGCTGCCTCACAGCGCCAGGGACCCGGGTTCAATTCCGGCCTTGGGTGACTGGAAATAAGATTTATGAATTGGACGAAGACCAATTTTAATGGGATAAGACAGGATCTGGCCATAGTGGACTGGGAGCAGCTACATAGAATCATAGAATCCCTACAGTGCAGAAGATGGGCCAAACGGACTACAAGTCTGCACTGAAAGTCCAACAGAGCATCTTACCCAGGCCATATCCTTGTAACTTCATGTATTTACCTCACTAATCCCCCTAACCTACACATCAAGGGACACTAAAGGACAATTTTTAGCATAGCCAATCTACCTAACCTGCACATCTTTGGACTGTTGGAGGAAACTGGAGCACCCGGAGGAAATCCACGCAGACATGGAGAGAACATGCAAACTCCACACAGTCACCCGAGGCCAGAATTGAACCCAGGTCCCTGGCGCTGTGAGGCAGCAGTGCTAACCACTCTGGCACCATACCACCCTTGTAGAAAGATCCACATCAGATCAGTGGAAGTCATTCAAAAATGAAGTAGAGTTCCCTATATGGGAACATATTGGCAAAGAATGGGACCAACAAGTCCAGAGAACCCTGGACGGTGAGGGACATGCATAGAAAAGAAACATAGAAAAACTACAGCACAAACAGGCCCTTCGGCCCACAAGTTGTGCCGAACACATCCCTACCTTCCAGACCTACCTATAACCCTCCATCCTATTAAGCTTCATGTACTCATCCAGGAGTCTCTTAAAAGACCCTATTGAGTTCGCCTCCACCACCACTGATGGCAGCCGATTCCACTCGCCCACCACCCTCTGTGTGAAAAACTTACCCCTAACATCTCCCCCGTACCTACCCCCCCAGCACCCTAAACCTGTGTCCTCTTGTAGCAGACATTTCCACCCTGGGAAAAAGCCTCTCAGAGTCCACCCGACCTATGCCTCTCAACATCTTATACACCTCTATTAGGTCTACTCTCATCCTTCGTCTCTCCAAGGAGAAAAGACTGAGCTCCCTCAGCCTATCCTCATAAGGCATGTCACTCAATCCAGGCAACATCCTTGTAAATCTCCTCTGCACCCTTTCAATCTTTTCCACATCCTTCCTATAGTGAGGCGACCAGAACTGAGCACAGTACTCCAAGTGGGGTATTACAGCATTAGATAAAAAAAGGAGGCTTACAGCAGATTCCAGGAGCTCAAAACAGTGGATGGCCTGGAGGAGTATAGAAATGATGTGGAGATGCCGGCGTTGGACTGGGGTAAACACAGTAAGAGTTTTAACAACACCAGGTTAAAGTCCAACAGGTTTATTTGGTAGCAAATACCATTAGCTTTCGGAGCACTGCTCCTTCGTCAGATGGAGTGGAAATCTGCTCTCAAACAGGCTAACAACACCAGGTTAAAGTCCAACAGGTTTATTTGGTAGCAAAAGCCACACAAGCTTTCGAGGCTCTGAGCCCCTATAGTTATGCCCCCTTGTAATAGCTCCATCCACCCGAGGAAATAGTCTTTGAACGTTCACTCTATCTATCCCCTTCATCATTTTATAAACCTCTATTAAGTCTCCCCTCAGCCTCCTCCGCTCCAGAGAGAACAGCCCCAGCTCCCTCAACCTTTCCTCATAAGACCTATGAAGGGGCTCAGAGCCTCGAAAGCTTGTGTGGCTTTTGCTACCAAATAAACCTGTTGGACTTTAACCTGGTGTTGTTAAACTTCTTACTGTGTTTACCCCAGTCCAACGCCGGCATCTCCACATCATCTCAAACAGGCCACAGAGACACAAAATCAAGTTACAGAATACTGATTAGAATGCGAATCCCTACAGCCAACCAGGTCTTAAAGATACAGACAATGTGAGTGGAGGGAGCATTAAGCACAGGTTAAAGAGATGTGTATTGTCTCCAGACAGGACAGCCAGTGAGATTCTGCAAGTCCAGGAGGCAAGCTGTGGGGGTTACTGATAAATCCAGGACATAAATGTCACACTATGTACCTGGATTTATGTCACACTATCAGTAACCCCCACAGCTTGCCTCCTGGACTTGCAGAATCTCACTGGCTGTCCTGTCTGGAGACAATACACATCTCTTTAACCTGTGCTTAATGCTCCCTCCACTCACATTGTCTGTATCTTTAAGACCTGGTTGGTTGTAGGGATTCGCGTTCTAATCAGTATTCTGTAACTTGATTTTGTGTCTCTATGCCCTGTTTGAGAGCAGATTTCCACTCCATCTGACGAAGGAGCAGCGCTCCGAAAGCAAATGGTGTTTGCTACCAAATAAACCTGTTGGACTTTAACCTGGTGTTGTTAAAACTCTTACGGAGTATAGAAACTCAGGGGGTCACTTAAAAAAAAATTAGGAGAGTGAAGGGAGGCATGAAAAAAGACTGGTGGGCAAAATAAAGGAACTGATGCAGGAACCTTACTCTTTGTCACCACTGTCACTCAGCCAGCTTCGTATCCATGGTGCCACTGTCCCTTTTATTACTTTGGCTTCAACTTGCTGTCAAACATATATTATGGCATTTTATCAAACAGCTTTTGGAAGTCCATCTGCAACATATCAACTACATTATCCTCATCAGCTCTCTTTGTTAAGTTATCAAAAACACAGTCAAGTTAGTTCAAAATTGTCGACATGACTGTTCATTTTGTCCTGGATTATCATTTCTAAAATCTGTTCCACCACCAAGGTTAAACTGACTGGCCTGTAGTTGCTGGCATATATTTGTACCCTCTTTTGAATTAGGGTGTGTAACATTTGCAATTCTCCAGTCCTCTGGCGCCACCGGGGCGGCACAGTGGTTAGCACTGCTGCTTCACAGCACCAGGGACCTGGATTCAATTCTGGCCTTGGTGACTGTGTGGAGTTTACACATTCTCCCCATGTCTGCGTGGATTTCCTCCAGGTGCTCCAGTTTCCTCCCACAATCCAAAGATGGTTAGGTTGATTGGTCATGCTGAATTGACCCTTAGTGTGAGGTGGAATTAGCAGGATAAATACATGGGGTTAAGGGGATAGGGCCTGGGTGGGATTGTTGTTGGTGCAGTCTCGATGGGCTGAATGGCCTCATTTTGCATTGTAGGAATTCTATGATCCTAAGTAGGATTGGAAGATTATGGCCAGTGCTTCGGTCCTGCTGACTTGGCCAGAATTTCTAATGCCTCTTTATCAATTTTTAGCCTACCCAGTATCTCAATTACCTCCTCTTTCATTATGACTTTGGCAGCATGGTCTTCCTTGAAAGACAGATGCAAAGTACTTGCTTACTACCTCAGCCAGGCCTCCACCATGTGAAAATTCCTTTTTTGCCCCTATTGGCCCCCTCCTCATTTTACTACTGTTTTGTTATTGATAAGTCTATAGGAAACTTTTGGGTTGCAGTTTTCCGGTTGTTCCCTTCGGTGAGATATTCTGGTGCCGCTGACTGCGAAACCCCTGCTGTGGGTTTCCCAGTGGCAGGGGAAAACCCCATTGACAGCAGCGGGACCAGAAGATCCTGCTGCCAGCCATTGGTGGGCCACCTCAGCTGCCACAAAACATGCGACAGGACGTGTGGAAAATCCTGCCCTTGGATTCCCTTTTACTTTAGCTGTCAGTTTTTTTTCTTATATTTGCCTTTGTCCCTCATTCCTTTTTTCACTTCCGCTCTGAACTTTCTATATTCAGTCTGGTTCTATGTGACACTTGATCAATGTTTTTTACATGTCCATATATACAACAACATCTGCATTACCTTCACCAACCTCTATGGTGAATGGACTGTTTTCACTGGAGCAAAGAAGGCTAAGAAGAGATTGAAATGGTTTTGAAAGTTATGAAGGTATTGATAGAGTGAATAAGGAATTATGATATATTTGATTTGGGAGTTAATTTTTATGTCAGTAAGATTGAGGAGAAATTTCTTGGACTTGAGTGAATAGAGTGCTTTGCCACAGGAAGTAGTTGAGGCAATGATTATTGAATTGTAATGAAAAAAAGTGGATAAACATTTGCATCAGAGAAAGTTAAACTTGGGGAGGAACTTAAGGCATTTTGATTAGCTGTAGTATTCTCTAATAAAGAATTCTCTTCCCACACTTCTCCACCTCTTTCCTCCTTTAAGATAAAAACCTATATTTTTCACCAAACCTTTGGTTATATAGTATATCTATATTTGGCTTGGTTTTAATTTAATCTGACGATACTCTTGTGGTCCTTGGGCCATTTTACTATGTTAAAGGTGTTGTGTAAATGCAAGTTGTTATTGTAAAGAACCAACACTGATACGTGACTGGCCTATGTATTAAATGTCTATGGATAAACACAGTTTGAAGCTCTGTGTAAATAGCCAATGGAAATATAAACTAATGTGGCTGCAAGGAAAGTCTGAAAGTTTAAATGGTCTAGTCACATGAAATGAGCAATGGTAGGAAGATAATATGCTGATATGTTGAAGATATCTAAATATTTATGATTAAATTAATATGAAGGCTGCTACAAATATGTTTCATATAATTGTAAATTATAATCTTGGAAAAAGGTTTTTGAATTTTAAAGCAGCTATCTTCCCATCACAATGTGACACACAGACAGGTTAGCAAACTCACATTTATTTTGTGGTTGATCATATCTGTACAATGTATGCCTGGTCTGCCATTGTTGGCAGATGCATCAACTACTGTTTGCCAGCAGTGTCAATCTAAATACTTTGGTGGATTATATCGATGAATGAGCAAGTAACATTCAGGCAACTGTAACACGGGGGTGGGGGAGAGAACAAGAAGGGATAGCTGTTAGTTCAAAGAAAATAAAGTGATGGTGAATCAACATGCTACATGATGTTTTGATGGAAAATAAATTGGACTCATACATATGGTGAGATCCCGATCTTGGTTGTGTATTGAGGAATGTTAACCCGCATAAAAGGTGGGAAATTAACAGTTCTTTGCGTCAACTAATGTCTGCATTAAGCAGCACAACGAACATTTAGGAGTGGGTACCCTGCCCGCCCACTGACCCATAGAAATGCATATATGAGTATAGATATTTATCCTTCTTTGCTAAAGAAGGAAAAAATAAACTGCTAAAAGAAATAAATGACTGTCAAGAATTTGCCCTAGGAAGGGCACATACTATTTTTGGTGCTAAAATTTGCATCTTTTGTCTGTCCTCCCCAAATTAAAATCATTGTATGTGCATTTTTATGTGCTCTGCCAACAACATACCTTTTTTTTTTCACTTTCCCTCTTTGTTTCGAATTTTATTGACATTCTACTAAGTGCAATGTAAGTAAACTTAATTATGTAGTTCCAGATGAAATTCTATCAGTTCAACACAATTATTTCCATAAATTAATTATACGTACATTATCTAGTTGATGAACTCACTAATAAAAGATATTTGTGCTTCTCACACAAAGAATATCGAAGTATTTTTTAAACTTGTAGCTGGTAAAGTAACTAAAAGCTCAAATCCAAAATGCCCAACTGGGGCTGCCTGTTATAACTAGTGATGCTACTGACAGTACTTGTTAAAATTTTTAACTAAATTGCTACTTTTTCTCAGTTTAGTAGAAAACAAGATGAGTCACACGTGTTCAGTAAGTGTCCCATTTCTTTATGAGAATCGAGGATTGGTGCTGGATATGATTCTCCGCTCTTTGTTAGGAGTAGCTCAGCCCAAGACTATCAACTGGGAAAGTGTAGCTAAACTCATACCAGGAGTCACAGCCAAGCAGGTACTGTAAGTTGCTGTTTAGTCTTTGTGATCTAAACAGCTTTCTACTTTTCCAATCAGAAATAAAGAATAATATATTGAAATTTATTGAATTAACAAATCCAATTGATTATTGTTGACAATATTACTAGTTTTTTTTAAAGATTGGTTTCATGGAAATGCTATTAAGCAATCTGACTTCCTAATATTTAAGACCTTAGCATATATAGAAATTTGTCTTCAGATTTCTGGCATCATTTTCAATAAGGTCATACAGTGCAATGATGGTTTCTAATTGTTTTGTAAACTCATAGATTAATATTGGTTTCTCAGTGGATAGGTTTAATTTCGATTGAATACCTTTTTGACAATAGGTAGAATATGTTTCTTTTCACATTCTTTTTAATTAAAGTTTTTCAGACAAAGATATAAATTAAATAATTGCTCAAATATAATTAAATGCCAGTTTTCTAATGCTTAGCTGTCCTTAAGATGGGAAATAACTTATGTTATATAAAAGAAAGACGGACGTGTATATGCTAAATTCTTGGTGCTCCTTAATAACACATTATCTGCATTCACTTAAGACGATAATTTTAATAATTTTAAGGATACTTTTCTATCAATTTGGAAACAATGGATGGGATTTTCCATACCTCCCCACAGTGTTTCGCGGTGGCGGGATCTTCTGATCCTGCCGCAGTCAATAGAGTTTCTTTTTGTATGTAACTCCCACTGCCAGGAAACCCGCAGTGGGGATTCGCTGTCGGTGAGACCAGAAGATCCCGCTGGCAGGAATGACTGGAAAATTTGGGCCATTAAGTTGACATTCTGCCCCATCTGGAATACTGCACTTCAGAAAAGATACATCTGCCTTAAATGAGGTGCAGAGAAGGTTCACCAGAATGATAATCGGGCTTAGGGTAGTAAATTATAAATGAACATGTATTTCCTCGAGTATGGAAGATTGAATCTTCTGGATTCTGGATCTAATGGAGTTGCTTAAAATGTTAAATATGTTTGCTAGGGTAGATGAAGCTAAATTATTTCCTCTGGTGGAAGTGTCCAGACCAAAGGGACATAATTTAAATTAGAGCGAGGCCATTCAAAAGTGAAACCGGGGAGTACTTTTCTCATACAGCAAAAAAAAATCTGGAAAACTTTTTCCAAAATACTGCGAATGCTATGACAAGTGGAAATTTCAGGACAGAGAGGAAGAATTTTGTTACTTAAAAGGTATTGAGAGATATGGAACAAAGGTGGATAAATAGAGTTGAGGTACAAATAAGCCATGAGCCTAATAGGCCCATCATATTTGAAGGGCTAAATTGCCTACTCCAGTTCCATATGTTCCTATGACTGTTATTGTCAGTCTAGTTATATGAAGCAGACTGGGTACTGGAATTATCAATTATATTTCTTAAATGTTAGTATAAAACTGGGCTTGCAAACGGCAATTTAAATGCCTTTTTTTATAAAAATGCAGATATGCAGGAGAAAGACTATAGTTGTGTTTGGGTTTCAGATGATGTTTATAAACAATTTAACAATTACACCTTACAGACTGACATCACCTGAACTCTCATTGTAATCATTTTTAGTTGCAAGGTTTCTCATAATGAAGGAAAATGAGGATATAGATTCAGGACAAGAAGTTGCCCATTTAAGATCGAGATAAGACATTTCTTCTGAGGGTTGCGAAGCTTTGGAATTTTCTCTCTCTGAGCTATGGGAGGCTGAGATAAACAGATTTTTGAACCATAAGATTGTCAAGGGGCTATGGAGAATAGATGGGAAGTGGAGGTGAGGCCACATTCAGCTTATCTGTGGTTTTACTGAATGGCAAAGCAGGCTTGAGGGGCCACATGGCCTACTTTTTCTTATGTTCTTATGATTATTTTGAGAATTCACTGCATTCTTCTGTCAAAGAATACTGTCCTCTTGTGAAAATAGTAGCATTTTAAGTTCAGAATTTGCTTTCACAGTCCTAACGGGGTGCTGAGAGTTGCTTATTTATTTATTAATATTTTATTGCATAAATGTCTAATAACCCCAGTTAGGGTGGCATGGTGATTAGCTGCGCCTCAACGCCAGGGATCCAGGTTCAGTTCCCGGCTTGGGTCACTGTGTGGAGTCTGCACGTCCTCTCTGTGTCTGCGTGGGTTTCCTCCGGGTGCTCCGGTTTCCTCCCACAGTATGAAAAACGTGCGGGTTAGGTACATTGGCCATGCTAAATTCATCATCCGTGTATCCAAACAGGCGTCGGAGTGTGGCGACTTGGGGATTTTCACAGTAACTTCATCGCAATGTTAATGTAAGCCTACTTGTGACACCAATACTTAAACTTATCCCATAATTGATATTTCAAATATATAATGTTGCGACATTCTATTGTGATGATTGAAAAGGAAGAATCTGACCTCTGCACCTGTGCTTAATTAAATTGCAACTTAGAATTGTCATCTCTTGTACATCTGGAAGGCAATATCTTAGTTTGCATCAGGAAAGCAGTTTGTTAGGGGTTAGGCACCTCATCCCTTTTCTCAGTTTCGAGTGTTTTCAAGAGTGTAAAAAAGTGAAGTGCTAGTCGTAGTACATTCACTTGGGTAGAGAGCACATAAAGTAACGTGGTAGCAGATTGAGCTTGGCTGGGTTGGAATTTAGAAACAGTGGGCAGAAGGAGGAGCAACGTATCTTAGTTAAAGTTATAAGTGGGCGAGGAGGTATACTTTTATTTAAATTGAGGATGTTCAAGATTGAGACTAATAAATGGATTTTGGACACTCTGGATGTTGAGGGATATGGAAATCTGGAACGTTAAGGTAGGTAATCAACAGTGATATTAGATGATGAAGCAGGCTCGAGGAGTCATGTATTCTAATGCAAATCATTTTTCTTTTCTCCTTTGAGCAGAAATAAGTAACCACATGGGCTACAATAAAATCAGAATTGAAGTACAAGAACGGACAGTGTGTAATCCCTGCTGGATATTGCAGTTTTAAATTCCAGACATTGACTCAGGAAGACACATTCATAGGAAGTGTCTCCAAATATAATGACCTGAGCTGAAGATTTCAGAACTTGAGTTGGAGACATTCGAATACATTAGAGGTTTTTGGAGCTAGAGTCTTTGTATCGGGCGTAGTTTGCATGCAAACTGAGAGTCTTATGATACTTTGTTGCTTCCCAGGTGGTAAAATGGGGATTATGGAAGGGGAATGAGAAGAGCCAATCATAGGATCATGTGAGGTATTTACACCAGTTCTGAGGAAAATGGGAATGCTTTCACAAGGGTTAAAACTGCATCTGACAAAATGAATAAATAGAGAAATGAAGTTTCATTTTAAACTAACAACAAGGGTCTCTGGCAAAGGGAAAATAAAAGTAATCGGAAGATGTAAGGTAGGTTGAAATTAATATGATTTGATATGCAAATATAATAATGGTATGTCGCAGGAAATGGGAAGTAAAGGATGAAATTGAAATTGACGAGTTATAAGCAGGTAAAAGACATGATGTATTGCAACACTGAGTGTGGGGAAAGGAACTTTGGAAGTTAGAAGCAATTATGTTAAAAAACATATAAATTTAACATAAAAGAAAACTGGATGCAAACAGTGGCCGTGTAGGATTTCCTATTGGGAACATAACTGAATATCTGTGAATGCCAATTTTGATCTTAATTTATGCTGCCGTTTCCAGTAATACTAATTGCACTACACCAGAGTAAAGGAAAACAAGTTTTATATCATTATTAGATATTAAAATAAATAATTGGAGGATGTTCTGAGATGTGTATATTTTAGAATAACCAAATTCAGCATTTTTTGAATTAAACAAGATGTTTCATCTCTATTCAATGATTGCTTTAATTAACTATTCTTCAATTCCTCAAATGCGTACAAATATTTACTGTCCATTTGTAACATTTATCCAAAAGTAGCCCTTTACGAGCTAGCTTTTTGTGATTCTTGTGTTTAAAGCTTTGCAATTAATTCCTTTTGATCTGTATTTATTCAGCAGTTGGGGACCTACTAAAATTCCAAACCCCCATATAAGCTCTTCTAACTATTTTCTTTAAAATTGTTGATAAACGACACCATCATTGAACAGGACATTTATCTGACTCTAACAGTACCAGTTATATATTTTGCCTGTACATTTCAAACTTAATGTTACTAGTTGGGGATAAAGAAGAATTGGATTGTAACTCTTATCACATTAATGACTTTACACTGAGAAATTACTTAATGATAATTAAATTGGAAGGGATAGATTTGAAATGCTCCCAATTCATAATCACAAGAAAATGAAGGTGAATGTTTTAAAAATAGTGCAATGTGAAAATAACACTTATGCCACTAGCAATGACAATTTAAAAATGCACATGTCTTTTGTGTGCTGGAAAGGGACAAATAGCTTTGGTTAATCATATATTTTTGAATTTAATTTATAATTTAAAAATGTAATTTAGAATGGTCGGGCGCTAAATGAGTCTGATGGATAAATGTTTCATTTTTCTCTGTATATTATAGGCAGTGTAAGAAAAGGCCCGAGGTAAATTTATTGCAACCCATCCTACTAATATGAAGTTACTGGGTTTTGCCACAATTTCTGCTGGTCTGGTTTTTAGAGTTATATATCATAAAGTAAAACCTGATGATTTTTTCTCAGTTTTCCCCTTGTATTTTTGTGTATTGATTATTTTATTAACTTAGCTTCAAAGTAATCATTGATTATTATAAATAGAAACCTTTGGCTCTGTTTATTGATATGTTCGATGATCTCATTAAAGTCTGCATTGACCACATTTATTCACTACAAATAATTTTAAAACAGCTACTTACTCCTACTCTCTCGCTCTCTTTTTCTCTCCCACCTCCACCACCCGCCAAAATTATTTCTCAGGATGTTTAAGGAATGTTGTAATAGTTTTCCAAAAAAAGTCTCCTTGGAATTCACAGTTGTAATCACATTAAGTTTACCAATCTCATTGAAGAGATCACAAATCCAAAGGACACCTGTGCACCGAAAGGTTTGAGTGCAAATTTGCGCCCATTCTGAACGATATGAATGAAGGAAATGTAGTTTGTACAGTTGGGGGCATAGAGCTATGCTGTTGTGTGATGGAGACTCTAGGAGAAGATTTTGGAAAACTGATACACTGAATTTTCTTTGATTTATTTTTGTATCATGAATCAATTACACCCAAATTTCCATCGCTTTTTGCATCAGAAATCAGTATTGTGGCCCTATTGTGCCATATTTTGGATGCAAATTGAAAGGAATCCCAGACCTTAATATTTTTATGTGGGATGAAATGGGTAAGAAATCAAATAAAAACAGAATACTGGAAATACTCAGCAAAGTCTGGCAGCATCTGTGGAGACAAAAACAAGAGTTTACGTTTCAGGTCTGTGACCTTTCATCAGAACTCCAGTTTTACTTTCCATAGATGCTGCCAGAGTTGCTGTGTATTTCCAGCATTGTCTGTTTGTAATTTTAGACTTCCAGCATCTGCAGTATTTTGCTTTTGTAGGTAAGAAACCAATATTGGTGAAGGAACACACACACCCTGTAGAGAGGGCTGATGTACACAAAATGTTTAGAGTTAACATGTTTAAATTATATTCCCTCTAATTGTAGGAAGGAAGTATCAAAGGAAATCTAGAGATAGTTGAAGGAATAGATAGGAATAACAATTGTTCTGTGATTTTAATTACCAAGTCACTGACTGGGCCAGGAAAGAATGTAAGAGGAGAAAAAGGAACCTTATAATGTGCACACTTCTCGCGAGTATTATTGTATTCCTATATCGAGAGAGGCATTGCTGGACAATAGTTTTGAGTAGCAAAATAAATTGGGTAGATCAGTTAAATGTGGGTGAGTTAGTGGCTATAATATATTAAGATCCAAGGTGTGTATAGAAAGAGGAACAGATAGCATTATAAAAAGCACACGGTTGTGATAAGGGAGAATTTATGCAGATGGCTGGCCTTGTTGAATAAAGAGAGAAATTTGACATCAAAGATAACAATAATTGAAAAGCAGATTTCAAAGGGTCAGCTGAAATAGATAAAATAGGACTGCTTAATGTTTCAAGATACTGTGAATAAGTAGAGGTCAGAACAATCATAAATTGAAGAAGATGGCTTGTGGAGTTATGGAAATGATAAAGATTGACAAAGTGGTTTACAGAGTGAGTATGAGGAGACAGTCTCAAACAATGATAATGTATTTTACAAATATCAGTTAAAAGGTACTGTGAGGTGGGACTTCTGAGGGGAGAAAAAGGAGTTGAGAATGAATGGCAATTGGTGGATATATTTCAGAGTCATAGAGTAATTTACAGAAGGAGGTCATTTAGCTCATCAGGTCTGTGTTGGCTCTCCTAGAGCAATCCAGTCAGTCCCATTACCGCGCTCTATCCCTATAGCCCTGCAAGGTTATTTTCTTCAATGGCACATCCAATTCTTATTTTAGTTATTGATCATCTCTGCATCAATCATCCTTGCAAAAGTTGCAGGTCATTACCACTTGCTGCATAAACATGTTCTTCCTCATATTCCCTCCTGTATCTCATGCCTGAAGTTTTGAATATGTGTTCACTAGTCTTGTACCATTATGTAATGGGGAGCAGTTTTTCCTTGTCCACCTTATCCAAACCTGCCAAATCCCCTCTTCGATCTCCTTTGCTACTTCAAGAACATTCCCAGCTTATGGACCCTGTAGTATTGAGCCCCTTTAAGAGGTGAGGTTTCAGAGGGTCATGTGACCTGTTCGGTCAATTGGGCCGAAGCTTGGACTTGAGCGTGGAATCGCCAGGCAGTCTGGATGCTGGAGCCAAATTAATCGGTTGCACCTTTCTTACTCTCTGTATATAGTTTTTCCTGTTGATAAATAGTTCTTTAGTTACTCCACTTGGTGGTCGCCACTCTTTCCAAGATATTACAGAACTTATCCATGTAGCTAAAATATCCCATCTTGGAACCATTACTGCAAATCTCCTCTGCACCTTTTCGAAGTGCCTCAAGTCCTTCCTAAAGTGTGGTGACCAGAACTGGATTCAATACTCCAGTTGTGGCCTAACCAGAACAAGAAAGCATAACCTCCTTGCTTTTGTATTCAATACCTCTACTTATGAAGCCCAAGCTCTCGTATACTTTGCTAACTGCTCTCTCATTATGTCCTGTCACCTTCACATGCACCTCTCTGACCCTGCATGCATTTTAGAACTGTGCTGTTAAGTCAACATCGCATCTCCCTATCCCTTCTGCTAAAATACATTATCTCATTACCTTTATGCCTCTCTGTATTAAATTCTATCTGCCGATTCTGCAAACCTATCTGTCCTGTTGTATTTGATTGGTATCATCCTCACTGTTTGCCACCCTCCAAGTTTGTATCACCAGAAAATTTAAAATTTTTACTCTGCATTTCAATTACTTCATCAAAAAATTCAATTAAATTAGTCAAGCATAATCTGCCTTTTATAAATCTGAATCATTGTTATGGGCAATGTCCTTATATTCCTTCTTGAATATGGGTGTCACATTTTCTACTCTCCAACTCTCTGCATCTCCCTGTATCTAAAGAGGATTAGAAGATCATGGCAAGCACATCCGTTATCCCACCCCCATTTTCTTTAGCAACCTGGAATACGAACCATCTGGATTTATCCACTGTAAAAATAGCCAACCTCTCCAGTACCTCCTGCCTCTCAATTTTCATCCATCCATTACCTCTTTTATCATTGTTTCTATCAATATTTTGACAGCTTCATCTTCCTTAGTAAATATCAATAGAAAATGCTTATTAAATATTCTATCCTTGCCCTGTACTTTCTAGCATATATCACCCTTTTTTGTCCCTAATAGGATCCCTCCCACCTCTTATTACTCACTTACTATTTACATGCCAGATTATTGAGTTCCCTTTTATAGTGACTGCAATTTTATTCTCATTCTTTCTTTGCCATCTTATTTTCCTCTTCATTACCCTCTCAACCTGTTGTATTTGACAAGGTTCTTGCTTGAAGAACTTGCCTAACATGCATAATTTACTATGAGTAGCAGATAACATATTAGCATGAATAAAAGATTGGATAGCTACCAGGAAAAAGCGAGTAGGCATAAATGGGTCTTTTCTGGTTGGCAAGATGTAATGAGTGTTGTTTTTCCAATTTATATAAATAGCTTGGATGAAAGGACTGAGGTATTAAATTTGTTGATGGCACAGGGATAGGTAGTAAAGTAAGTTGTGAAGAGGCTACAAAGGGATATCGATAGGGTAAGTGATTGTGCCGAGATCTGGCAAATGGAATATAATGTGGGGAAAATGTGAAATTGTCCATTTTGGCAGGATGGATAAAACAGAAGCATGTTATCTAAATGGTGAGAGATTGCAAAGCTTTCAGATGCAGAAGGATCTGGGTGTCTTAGTGCATGAATCGTATGCAGGTACAGCAAGGAATTAGGAAAGCTAATGGAATGTTATTGTTTAATGTGAGGGAATTGAATACAAAAGTAGGGAGGTTATTCTTCAGTTATACAGGGGGTTGGTGAGACCATTGTTCCGTATTGGTCATCTTATTTAATGAAGGATGTAAGTGTGTTGGAAGCAGTTCAGAGAAGGTTTACTAGACTAAATATCTGGAATGGGCAGTTGTCTTATGAGGAAAGATTGGACAGGCTAGACTTGTATCCGCTGGAATTTAGAAAACTAAGAGGGTGACTTCATTGAATCATATAATGTCCTGAGGGGTCTTGATAGGATGAGTATGGAAATAATGTCTCCTCTTGTAGGAGAATCTAAAGCTAAGGGTCACTATTTAAAACTAAAGGGGTCACCCATTTAAAACCGAGATGAGGAGAATTTTTTTCTGAGGGTCATGAATCTGGAACTTTCTTCCTCAAAAGGTAGTGCAAGCTGAGTCTTTGAATATTTCTAAGGCAGAAGTAGATTCTTGATTTGCATGGGGTGAAAAGTTATTTTGCATTCGTGACGAGAATGTTTAAATTGTTTAAAAGCAAGGTGATGTGTGTTAAAGTATTTGAGAAGAGTTGGGAGGAGGAATGATTTGAAACCAGTGTCTTAAAACAAAGAAGGGTTGGGACAGAGTGGTTAAACTGTTTCCAGTAGTTGAGGGGTCTATAATAAGGGAATGTAGAGAGCAAGAGAAACATTTTTTAACCAAAGTTTTGTGATGCTGTGAAATACTGAAGTTGATGATTTGAAGCAAAGACCATTTCAGCTTTTAAGTATGGATTAGGTGGTTGAAGTAAATGTGGGATGAAGAGAAGTTGAAAAAGGAAAATCAGATGGGATTAGAATTATTGCTTATGTGAAAGATAAATACTAATACAGACTGGTTGGACACATAGTCCATTTCTTGTTGTAATTGCTCTTTTAAAATTCATGGCTGTTGAATATTTTTATGGGAAAGAGAATTGAGATGCAATTGGAAGGGTGTTAAATGTTACAGCTTATTATTAAAGCCAAGCTTTAAATTATTTGCAGTGTGCCAAGAGATTTGAAGAGATGAGAAACAATGGAACCATGCCCCATGTTTGTGATGAAAACAAGTGTGAAGGGAGTCCATCTAAATCATTAGCAACATATATTAAATCAACATTACTCGACCATGAAGAAGATGAAAAATCTAGATTATCCGTGGTGCAGAATAGCATTTCCACATCAGGTCAGTTTTCTGCTCAGCGTTTAAATCTTTAAAACATGATATCATGTTTTTTTTCATTAAATGGTTCTTCAAAGTTTTGAAGTAGCTAAAGAGGATTCCATATGTTCAACCAGTATTGCTGAAAAAATACATTTTGTCAAAGCTTTTTGTCTTGCACTATTCAGGACAATAGTGAGAGTACCAAAGTTAAGGGAAACAACTTTATACTGTGAGGAGGGTGAGAGGGTGCTGATTGATTGGCAAGTGGACCCTTATTGGTGGAGGCATTGCCATGGAGAATGCACCAGTTGATGGTGACTTACAGTTAACTGCCAATCATTGTTTGAAATTTAAACCAGGCAGCTTGACCCTGATTGGTCAAGGCATGGCCATGTGGAATAATCCAGCAAATGGCTATCATTTATTTTGTTTAGCTGAAATAGCAGAATGTGTACACATGTTCTCTCTGTCTGCAAAGAACAGGGCCCTATGTATTCATATATGTAATTTCCATTGCACGCAAATGCACCACATTGTGAATCCGACTGACAATCTTAAATTTGTTATTCAACATAATTTTGAGCACACTGAGATTTATTTAGCAAATATTGTTCAATCGTGAAATCACATCTACTGTCGGACACTGTGTTTTGCAAGCATCGGCTGGTTGGGTACTTTGCTTATTGCAAACCGTGGAAGTGACATGTTGTATGATACATATGACTTGCGTGCCTAGTATCACACACACTGAAATTCATATACCACATTACTTACATGTGTGACAGGCAGAATGTCTTTTTGGCTTGATGGCAGCAACCTGTTAGTGACGAATACCACTCTGTTGCTACTGCATAGTAGTAGCATGAAGTAGCAAGCATAGTGGCAAGCTTCAACAACATGTCTTTATTCAGCAATACTCAGGTTAAAATTATTTAGAATATTATTTAGGAGTAATGAGGTATAAATTTACTTCTATGAATTGCCTTGCTGAAAATTACCTGTATAACATTTATTTACCTGTGTAGTTGTACATGGCTTGCCGAGTAATGTTCAATGTACTGTTTGAAATCATATAAAATCACAGTGCTAAGGTAGTCTTATCAGGTCTCTTTCAAAGAGCTGTCCAATTAGTTCCACTTCCCTGCTCTTCCCCTACTACCCTGCAAGTTTCTCTTGTTCATGTATATATCTAATTCCTTTTCGGAAGTTATTTTGAAATCAGCTTCAGCACACCTTTCAGGCAGTACATTTCAAAACCTAATAACTCATTGCATTTAAAAAATTCTAATTTCTCCCTTGGATTTATTGCCAATTTTCTTACATTTGTGATTTCTGGTTACCAAACTTCCTGCCCTTACCAAATTTCTCCGCATATACTATATCAAAACCCCACATAATTTTGAATGCATCCATTAAATCTCCCCTTAACCTTCTCCACTTCAACGTGTTTGATGATTGTTATTCACTAATAACTACTGCCATCTAGTCAGTTAATGCATCAGCTTTGAAGACTTGTAACTCTTGCAGTGCAACATCCAAGGTAACTTGAAAGTTGCTCAGACAACAGAATGATGCCTAAACTAGTAACATTTAAACTTCCTTATTTTAGAGAAGTTGGTGCAAATACTGTCATCCCTTTGTGTCCTATCTACTGAAAGACAACATCAACTACCTAAAAGAAAAAATGGCATAATTGAATAAAACACTCATTACCATACAGCAACAGAAATAATGTGCTAAAATGGTGGCAAATACATAAATTTATTACTTGTTAGTAAAACAAGTAAGTACATAGATAAGAGATATTTGGAGGTTGTGTCTTTGTAATGCTAGTTATCCTTTAACATAAGCACTCAGAGCTGCTGAAATTCCTGAATTTTGCTCTGTTGATTCAGGTGCAGTGGAGCAAAACCCTCATCTGCCCATGTGCACAAGCACTGAGTTTGTCCCGTTTTGTGGGAACAGAGCTATTAAAATGGCCAGAGGAGCTGTACATGTTTAATAGGTTGCTGCATTCACTATTTGCTACTCTGACAGATGAAGAGAGGCATGCCAAGGGCTCATCCCAGAATTTTTCATGTAGTTTCCTCTGAATAGAGAAAGTGGGCCTCTTGAAGGCAATGAGACCCTTCCAGGATATATTATATTTTCCGATTAAAGATTTGAGATCTTGAGACCTTCACAGAACTTGTCACCTCAGCTGGCAAGTGATCCACTAAGGCTTTGTATGGTCACACAATAGGTATAATTTCACAGAAACTACACCAGGTACATGCATTTGATTTGGAGAAGGCAAGGCAGACAGAATATTGCCCTTCACCCCCACAACAATTTCAAGGACTGTTGTAAATTGGGTAGAAATCCTGAAATAAACAGGTCCATCCTAATATACTGCTGCTGCATTTAAGGGAGCTGGAATGAAGGAGTTGGGGCAAGCAGAGATTATTATTTCCACACTCCCAGAATACAACATTTTGGGACTTTTATTTCAATCTGCTCACTTTTTCATCTTGTATGCATTTGTCCTTTAGTTTATATAGTCAAAGTTGAAATGTTAGTGTTTAGTACAGTCATTGATTGATGAGATGGGAGGGCATTCAGATGGCTTGCATTGCATTTTATGTCTCAAACTTTATTCAAATTCAGGAAAGAAAAACTGATTGAATCATGCATTTGACTTTTTGATTAAGACAGTGTCATTTGGTTTATTATGACTTTGTAATGTGTAGCCTTAATACCCTTAAATATTCAAGGACGGACTGGAGTATCTTCAGGAAGAAATTGCACTCTAAAAGAAAATGGTTCAACTGATAAAGATGAAGACAAACTGGATGAAAGCCAAGGGTGGGTAACAATAAAATGCATCTGAAAAGGGATATAATCAGACCTTACTAAGTCACCCTGAGTGTTATTTGTTTAATACAAAACCATATTTTTGAACTGAATGGATACATTTAGATGGGCCAGATCTAGGATGATGTAGGTAAACATATATGTACGAAAATGTAAAAGTGTTACAATGGTTAGAAAAACAAGTATTAATCATTTGACAACATGTTGAAATGATTAAGATCAGGAGACATTGGGTAATTTAAATTTAATTGTGGAATTACATTGGCTTACATTTATGTAGTTATTGAATTTGCTGCAGCAATAGCCAATGGTAAAAATTGAAATTGCAGAGAAATTAGTGGAGGTAACTGAGGTGCAATGAAGTCTTGGGAGAAATGTCGCATAGTAAAGCTGTTAATGTAGAGAATTTCAGTACGTAAAAGCACAGTGGCTCAAGGATGTGACAGCAGTTATGAAGGTGGGCACATTTTCTACTGAAATCTGAAGAATTTGTACTTTGACATTGGGTTGCTCAAAGTTCCAGAGGCACAGTGGAGCAGTAGCATAGAGGGAATTTGCAAAACAGATATTGAAGTTTCCATGCCGGGAGACATGGAGCTAATAGTGGAAGGTGAGAATAGGAGTGCATTTTGAGGACCAGATAGTGTAAAGACTCTAGAGTCCTTAATTAGTTTAAAGTTTGCATAGCAAAGATCAAAGAGGCTGGTAAGGATAGTGGTGAAGAAATAATATCCATGGTGATGTTTATGTTCGGAATATTAAAAAATCCAACCCATATAAGTGTAAGATTCATATGAGGAGACATCTGTTTGTTCACTTGGGTGCTAGCTGTGATATATAGATATATAGAAGGCCTACAGTACAGAAAGAGGCCATTCGGCCCATCGGGTCTGCACCGACCACAATCCCACCCAGGCCCTATCCCCACATCCCTACATATTTTGCCCACTAATCCCTCTAACCTACGCATCTCAGGACACTAAAGGGCAATTTTAGCATGGCCAATCAACCTAACCCACACATCTTTGGACAGTGGGAGGAAACTGGAGCACCCGGAGGAAACCCACGCAGACACGAGGAGAATGTGCAAACTCCACACAGGCAGTGACCCAAGCCGGGAATCGAACCCAGGTCCCTGGAGCTGTGAAGCAGCAGTGCGAACCACTGTGCTGCCGTGCCGCCCTGATATGACAATCATTTTTCTTTCTCTGGGCAACCCAGTCTTACAGCACCAGACCACGGACAGCCTTCACTGGCTCAGGCTTCAGTGGGGCCCCCCTGCCCTGTTGCTAGGGGTCCCATCCCCCTTGTTGCAAGGAGGTCCCAATTCCCCCCTGCCCTGTAGCTAGGGGGTCCCATCCCTCCCTGCCCTGTAGCTAGGGGGTCTCATCACCCCCATGCCTTGCTGCCAGGGGGTCCAACCCACCTCTCCTGCCTTGTTGCTAGGTGGTCCCATCCTCTTGTTGCTATGGGATCCCATTCCCCCTTCCCTGTTGCTAAAGGATCCCATCACCCCCACCCCGTTGCTAGGGGGTCCCATCCCTCCCTACCCTAGCTAGGAGGTCCCATCCCCCCGCTCTGCCCTGTTGCTAGGGGGTCCCATCCCCCCTGCCCTGTTGCTAGGGGGTCCCATTCCCACACTTGTGATGTCTTCAATAAAGGGAACTCTATCATGCTGAATGCTTTATACCTGTGCAGCTGGTGTCTCCTTTCCATACAAGGTAGAAAAGTAATTGCTGTTTCCAAATATAATTTTTGTCACTTTTCCAATACATATATGCAATGCATATGTTGGTGTAAAAGGAAAAAGTAGCATGAAAACTGCAGTTATCTTATTGCTACGTGACAGGCTATCCTGTTCCAGCAATTGTCTGTAGATTATCCTGTAGCAAATGGTATAGCTATGATGGCCTATTTTGTGCAACAGAGATGGTGAAGATCTATCTTTGACTTGCCTATGAGGTGTGGAGTGATCTATAAATGTGGATTTGAGACAAGGAATGGTGCAGACAAAATATCTCTAAACATAGTGGTTGATTTGGAACCCATAAGGAATACTCAATGTTACCACTTTATAATTTGAATGATAGCTGCAACTAGGAATGAAGGAAAGCACGTCAAGATCCCCAGAAAATGCCTAAATGGTGCACTACCTAACAAAGGCATCATCTTGGTCCCTGAAGTTTGGTGAAACTATGGAGAGGAAATCCGAGTTTAGCAGAACAGATGAGAAAGTGTTGACTGCATGTTTGGTGTCTTGTCTACAGTGAGAGTCTGGGGATGGGAGTGGAAATATTTAGGCCTGACAACATTGGATGAGTAGGGGTGAGAAATTATGTTAAAAATAATTTAAGATGCAATATTTTTACCCAAGCCCTTGTTTTTCATAAACATGATTTTGCCATGTTTAATTTCTTAAAAAGGCAAAAACTCAACATATATTTCAGTGAAGTGGTGGGAACCACAGCATCTAAAGCTATGCAAAAAGTGCAGTCCAAATGAGAAAGTGTTATACCAAAGAGACATATAGGGCGAGATTCTCTGGCCTCCCAGCTGCGTGTTTCCTGTGGTGGAAGGCAGTGTGCTGTCCTCTAGCAGTGGGATTTTCCAGTCCCGCTGCCGTCAATTGGATTTCACACTGATGTCACCCTATGTCACCACGAAACCCGCAGGTGGGTGTGTCCTGCTGGTTGAAGCTGAGAATCCCGCTGGCGTGATCAGCCAGAGAATTCCAACATAGTGTTGATTACCTGTGATAACTTGATAATGCACTAGATTGATCAGAGTTTTACTTAGATGAATGTCCGTACCTTTTTTTTGTTTGGGCGCATATCATCGAGCATTGGGGGCTATGTCTAAAATTTAAACTTGCATCCCTATTTGTTTGCATCTACTTTTAGCTATGTATACAAGCAGAAATATTAGAATGTATATACTAATGAGGCAAGAAGAGTAAACACTGATTTCCAAAGACTATGGTGTTAAAACAGGACAATCAGCTAATCTTAAAAAAAGTAAACACAAATACAACTGATCATCTTGGCCTTTATTCGTCAGATTGTCAGAGCCACAAGCTTAACATACACTGTACGTTAGGCTGCACAACCTCCCTGTCTCTCCACCCTCCCCCACCATCACCACCACCACCTCACCCCTTATTCCCCACCATGGTTAGTTATACAAAAATGCTATCTGTAAGCGAATATGTCTGCACAGGTGAATGGGAAAGTGGTGGACATGGAACTGATGTTGCAGACTGATAAAAATGTCATAGCATACAAGATGTAAACTGTAGATAGTTCAGCTTTAATACATATACTAATGCAAATCTTGAATCCTAAGCGCTTTTTAATTATAGTTGAGTAAGCAATTGAAAATGGGAACCATGTCTTTGTTATACCCATTGTTTCAAGATGCTTTTATTTTCATAAAAGGCCCAACATGGTAATCCATGTTTGTGATGAAGCCAAAAACCTGAAGCGTGATTTTGTTTGTCCTCGGAATCTACTAGTCAGTGAAATGAAGTATTTTGCTGAGTATCTGTCTGTTGATGCACAACGCTGGCAGGAAGTAGACATATCGGTGCACTGTGATGTCCATATCTTTGCCTGGTTGATGAGCTATGTCAAGAGGAAACTAAAACATCAAGGACAAACTGAACAACCAGAACTAGGTATGTTTTAGGTTTGCATATTAATTAGCAGATATTTGTACTGTATAGCAAAAAATTAGTCAAATTGTTAAAGAACTAAATTTTCCTTAGTGACAATATATTTATGCATTTGTTTAATTTTTCCTGTAGCGTCATGACTTTATACTGCCCCCTCCACCCTCCGTTGCAAATCATTTTTTCAAAAAGCTATACATTCGTGCTGATACATAGCACTGGCTTTAGACACTTTTACATCCATAATTGCACTCTTTTTGCTATTGTTAAGTTCTCACATTATGAGACATTTAAAAGAAAAGAGCCTTGTGCACTAATTGGGGATTATCACACTTATTTGATTTGTGATTGTACCTAATGGTCTTGCTGGTTCATTTGTTTTTTGCTTGTTGTTGTGTTGTGCCATATGCATATGTTAATAAGCATGTCTACCTTTCAGCCGGACTTGACTATCTTCAGTTTCATTTACTATAATGTATCCAAAGCAAGGTGATGACAGCAAAAGGGGAAATGAAAAAAGTTGTAATAAAATTTAATAATACATCTGCTGTGATTAAAATTTAATAATACATCTGCTGCCAATATATAAATTTGCTTTTTAAAAATATGAATGGAGCATGAGTCATAATTTAGCTTCTAGATGTTAGACAAGCGGTTTGATGAAGTAAACATGCAGCTGACTATAACATGATGCCAAGATGTGGTTTTATAGTGCTACTCCCTACATTGCATTCTCTGTCTTAGCAGTGGCAGTTGAAGGAACCACCAAATGGTATTAACCATCTTTTAGAGGTCATATTTGTCTTCAAGTAATTAAATCAGATTGGCACAGCTTGCATGTCCAGCATCATAATGAGGTATTTATAATTCATGTAGAAGTACTTAAAGGGCAGGTGGTAGAGTAGTGAAGAATCATCAATGGCAGGGAGGGGAACAAGTTGGTGTACAAGTTCCACCTCGTATAAAAAAGCATAGGAACGTGTGAAGATGCAATCTGTATGTACATCATACCTTACAAGAATTACTTTCACATGCAAGACCAATCTCCTGCCAGTAGTTTTTAATAGGATAGGCAATTATCAAATTAAAAAATAGAAAGAAACATTAAAATGCATATTTGTTCTGACATACAACTTTTTTTGCCTTGTCCTTCTTAATTAAGCATTGGCCTTTTTGTGTTTAAATGCTTTCAATTGATTGTAACCATTCATTGGTTGTAGGTAGTCACATTTTAACTTTTTAATCAGGAAATTCTAGAAATTTCTTTCCATTCTGTTTACAATTCCGGTCTTTGTTTCCACAGTTTTGGGCAGTATATCAATTTGTAAATCTGCATTTTTAAATTCAGTTCTCTTGTGGCCAACCAGTTGGGTACAACTATTGAGTCATTGCAAAGGAGCTAAAATAATTTGTATGATTATTTTGTGGTCCGGGCCACTCTGATAATTTGAATCTATTAGTACAAATCTATTAAATAATTTGATTTCAGCAGTAAATTAAATAACGCAACCACACTGAAATTTAGTTCTTTAAAAGTCAAGCCACCAGAAGATTTAAATTAGCCAACATGAATTACAGATGAACTGTGATTCAATTATACAGTAATGTAATTTACTGTGTAAGTAAATTATACGTTTATAATTTAGTGCTTCGCAAAACTTTGAGCAAAATCATATATTGGAGTGAAACCCAATTAATTTGCTTATTTTGCTCAAAATAAGGGACAGTACAACCTTTATTAGAATTTATTAACTAATTAAAAAAATCAGACCTTTTACTCAGTAGGGTGTGTTCTGTTAAGTAAATAAACATTGATTAAAAAATTGTTATCCACATAGTGTTTTATTTGTTCAGAATTAATATAATTAAGAGAAAATTTGAAACACGTCAAATGATAAATACCTTTTCAAGTCTGAGGCAGTTTTTAAACCTCTACAGGCAAAAACGTTCAATGATCTTTGCCCTTCAAGCTAAAAATGATGATGTCCATCATTTGGGTTGTTTGGTAAGGTGTCCACGGGTATATAGATTTCTGATCAGGCCAATCTGCACTTAAGGTTCTGGTGCAAATGGGACAGGACTCTGCCGATGATAGAATTTTGGATGAGCTGCTGGCGTGGGATTTTCTCTCCTTGCATTTTCTCTTTGCCTCTGATCTGTACTTGCTTTCGAAGGAGGCTGCACCATTTTTTTTAACTTGTCATGTGCAGCGATCCTGGGCGCATTTCTCCCATAGCAAAATTCTTAAGCAAAGTCTTCAGGGTGTCCTTATAAGTGCTTCCTTTAATTGCTATGAAGGTATAACCATATTTCAGTTTTTTGTGCTGTGGAAGATTCTCTTTGGTAAGTGAGTGTCAAGCATTCTGGCTACATGACCAGCTCAAATTGGTTGTGACTGTCTCAATATGATGTGGATGCTTGTCACACCAGCTTGAGTGAGCACCTCTCAGTCTGATATTTTGTCCTGCCATCTGATCTTCAGAAGCTACTGAAGGCAGCTCAAGTGGAAGTGGTTAAACCTCTTGGCATGAGGCTGGGACACAGTCCAAGTCTCACATGTGCAGCAGAGTGGCAGGCATAGTTGTTCTATAGACTTTCTGTTTGGTAGGCAAACTTATTCCGAGACTGATGTTCAAAGTGTACCAAAGGCTACACTTGCTCTGACAATTCTTGTATGTGTCTTGTTACGAGCGTACAATTTTATGTGATATGTTTTGGACACTCTTTTTATTTAAAGTGAAATGGAGTAATGAAGAGAGTCATGTGATCTACTTTGAGCATTGCCCCACAACAAGCTTGCATGTCTTGGTTCCCATGGGTACAGAGGGGGCTCCAGTTTTTATGCTATTGAAATGCTAGGTTTAACACCTGAAGACAAAGGCAGAGTAGATATTCTTGTTCTTGCAAACTTTCTGTCTTGGACACTTTGAACTGCAATAGACAGAGAAAATAAACAGCAGCGCATGTGACCTACGGGGGGAAAAGGCCGTTTTGTTTGGGAGCTACCAGACAGAATATGGTAAGTTGATCCACTGGTTGTACAGCAGGAACATGCAGCGATATAAGGATTCGCCCTGGCGATGTAAGAGAAGGAGTCACCAGAGCGGGTCTAATTGCTGAAATCTGGTTCGGGAAATCTCAGTACTGAGGGACAGGACCTTCGGTCACAATACATTATGACTCAACAAAATAGGGAAAGTGAATCCATTGGAAAATGTTCTGATTTGGTAGCTAGTGTACCCATAGGTAAACAGAAAACGGCGAAATATGTCCTTGGAGACCTGGATCTTTGCCTGGAGTCATCTCAGATTGAGTATCTTCCCATCCATGTGATTTTTGATGCCAGGAAGGCATCAGGGAACATGATGAAGATAAGTATGTCCAAGAGGATTAGTGCTAACAGGCAACCCTTATTAACTTCATTAATTACTGGGAATGGGTCAGAAGACTCACCATCATTGAGGACTTGCATCAGCTTTCTGTTGTGCAACTGTTGAACCATTGTGATGAATTCCCCAGGGCAACCAAATTTAAAACTTAAAGGCTTAATTTTCTATTCATCAAAGTTGGTCAAAAGGATTTGACATCCATGCAGTACTTGCATCTGATGGACTAACAGTTGCCACAATGGTAATGTTCCTGCTTCTGAGGCCAGAAAAGTTCAGTTCTGCCCTGTTCCAGACAGACCCAGTGAGTGGAAACCAGAGCACCATCTCTGAATACTGGGTTGATAATCAGTGGAAGTACTTGCATTTGCTGGGTACAGATGGAAGTCTGCCACCATAAAGATTAAGTTGGCTCTTTAGCCTTGATTGAACTCAGTAGAATATAGTCCACAGTTAAATAACCTTGAGGAAGGCAATGGAAAATCATCACAGATACTTCTCCCTGGTAAGTGGCTTAAGAATCATTTGAGTTAGCACCTGCCCTAGGGAGAACATTACGATCAGCTACAATAGGAGAAGTCTGCATATCTCTATAATCATAATCGCCATTACTAGCTGTCATACCAGAGGTCCAAAAGAATAAACTTGATGTAAACTCACAAACAAAAGAATTATTACTAACTGGTTGTCCATGTTGTTTGCAAGTAAATTAAAATTCTTTTTTTCCAAATGCCACTTTATTTCTCTTGAGGAAAGAGTCTTCCAGTCTTTATCAATGGCTCATCTCCAAATTTCACTCTTTGTCTTTGATTTTTCGATAAATCTGTCTTCTGTTTTTAACTATGCCTGTTTATTCCTGTATTGAATTTAAATCCTTTATATGTTTAATATGTGGAACATTTGGTAAGGTGAAACAAAAGGTGCTGATCTGGGTCAGGTAGAGGATAGGTTGAGTGGGAGGAGGCAATTTTTGCAGTATCATAACATGCATGGATTTAAAGAGAAGTTGGATTGATGCCAAGATGCTGGGGCAAATGGCCAGAGACTAACCTGGGAGAAAACAGAGTTTGGCATGAAAAGCAGCACAATTTATGGAAAGGGGTTGGGTGGGAGAGGAGGGAGTGGTGTCTCTAGGGAAGCATTAGACAATCTAGAGCTTATATCTTGGGCCGAATACATTTCCTATCCAGAAGATGAATCTAAAGTAGTAACTGTGAGTGATACACATCCACAAACATCTGTATTGCACGTGGATGTCCTTGGAGAACTGGATCCAGGTAAAAGTAGTGAGATCTGAAGTTGGAGCATACAATAGAATCACAGAATCCCTATAGTGCCCATTGAGCCTGCATTGAAAACAGTCCCACCCTATCCCTGTAACTCCACATATTTACCCTGCTAATCCTTGTGACACTAAGGTCAATGTAGCATGGCCAATCAATCTAACCTGCACATCGCTGGAATTTGGAAGGAAACTGGAGCACCTGGAGGAAACCCACGCAGACACGGGGAGAATGTGCAAACTCCACACAGCCAGTCACCCGAGGCCGGAATTGAACCCAGGTCCTTGGTGCTGTGAGGCACTGTGCCACCATGCCACTAAGTGAGGGAATGCAGAGTAGAATGAAACTATAGCAGGAGCAGGGAAGGAGCGCACTGCGACCAATAGCTGGAGACAAGAAAGAATGGAATATTTTGTTTGAATGGGAATGTTGATGCTTAAGTCAGTGGGGGTCTGGTGTAGCCAGATAGCATGAAGTTGGCAAACTCAAGTTCAGTCAGGACTAGACGGGCTTGCGCTAATAAGTGGCAAGTAACATTCGCATCACAGAAGTGCCAGGCATTTCCAAGAGAGAATTCAACCATCTCCCCTTGATATTCAATGGCATTCCCATCACTCAACGCCCAACCTCAACATCCTGGGGGTTACCATTGACCAGAAACTGAACTGGACAAGCCATATAAATACTGTGGCTATAAGAGCACGATGTGGAGATGCCGGCGTTGGACTGGGGTAAACACAGTCCGGTGTTGCTATAAGAGCATGGCAGAGGTTTGGAATTCTGCAGCGATTAACTCGCCCATTTACTCCCCAAAGCCTGTTCATCATCTGGAAGATACAAGTCAGGAGTGTGGTGGAATACTCTCCACTTGCCTGGATGAGTACAACTCCAATGACACTCAAGAAGCTTAATACTATCCAGGACAGAAGAGTCCACTTGATGATCGGCACCACATCTGCCAATTTAGCACCCACTTCCTCCACCACTGATTCACAGTAGCAGCAGTGTGTACCATTTACAAGATGCACTGCAGAAACTCACGAAGTGTCAGCAGCTTCCACCTGTAACTTCTACCACAAGGCAGCAGATGCATGGGAACATGACCACCTGCAAGTTCTACTCCAAGCCACACACCATCTTGACTTGAAAAAATATGTTGCCGGTCCTTCACTGTTGCTGGGTTGAAATCCTGGAACTCCCTCCCTCACAGTAGGTGTACCTACATCACATGGTTCAAGAAGGCAGCTCACCACCATCTTCTCGAGGGCAATTAGGGATGGACAGTAAATTCTGGCCTAGCCAGTGACAGCCCATATCTGACGAAAGAATAAATAAAAGAAGGCCTCCTGAACTTTAATTCTACTGCTTCTCTGTTTAATTTCTGGTGCCAAGTAGGAAAAACAGGGAGCTATCATCCTGAACTAACCTTATTGATCAATTGTTAGTAGGTAGTAGCGTTCATCTAGAAAAAGTAAATTGACTTTCTGTTTGTGTTGGTGTAAGTCCCCAAAACTCACTTGATGATTTTTCTTCCCTATGTGTTTTCCTATTAAGAGCCAGCTGTACATCTTCATCAAATTTGTGTGATTATTCTAATAGAGTAGAATTACAATAATTGTACCACCGAAATGCTTCAAGTTTATTGGCAGTATATTTTCAACCAGATACATAAATATTCCAGTCTGGTGTTTTAACAAAAATGATGGCACCCATGATGATTGGAAATAATTTTGAATGCGTGTAAAATGTGCAATTTGTTTACCAGACCCCTCTTGTGTTTAGGATGCTTGTGGTCACAGTTAGCAGCTGAGCAGCATTTTTCATTTTTTTCCTTTATTTTAGAGCCCAATAATGTTATTTCAATACTCATTTCATCTGAATTTTTGAAAATGGATTCCTTGGTGAGTGCATTAACTTTTTAAACTTTAAATAGGATAAAATATTACTTAATTTGATAGTTTTTCTGCTATGTCGTGATTTGTTTGCCTTTTAATCTGATACTGATTGCAATGTGTGCTTATTTGAAATGAAATCAACTCTTTGTTTATGATATAGAGCAATAAAAAACTTATTTGTAAAAAGATTGCTGATGGATGGTAATTACAACTTTATGATGTGTGTACTTTGTATAAATGTAAAGTTACAATTGCATGTACATTATAGGCACTGTATAATTTATGATTGTTAATTCTCATGGGAGCTGAGGGCAAGAGAATGGTTCAACTGACTTCTTCAATCCTAGAATAGTCAGCTTTGTTTTGTTGAAGCAGGAGCAGATATGAGAAAAAATATTGCACTGTTCTTCTGAGCACAATGTGGATATATCCACATGTACATAAGTTGAGATACTCCCATTTCGTGCAAGCTGATACCATATTACAAATCCCATCGACTGCTGCTATTAGAACATAAGAACATAAGAAATAGGAGCAGGAGTAGGCCATCTAGCCCCTCGAGCCTGCCCCGCCATTCAATAAGATCATGGCTGATCTGAAGTGGATCAGTTCCACTTACCCGCCTGATCCCCATAACCTCTAATTCCCTTACCGATCAGGAATCCATCTATCCGTGATTTAAACATATTCAACGAGGTAGTCTCCACCACTTCAGTAGGCAGAGAATTCCAGAGATTCACCACCCTCTGAGAGAAGTTTCTTCTCAACTCTGTCCTAAACAGATCCCCCATTATTTTGAGGCTGTGCCCTCTAGTTCTAGTTTCCTTTCTAAGTGGAAAGAATCTCTCCATCTCTACCCTATCCAGCCCCTTCATTATCTTATAGGTCTCTATAAGATCCCTCCTCAGCCTTCTAAATTCCAACGAATACAAACCCAATCTGCTCAGTCTCTCCTCATAGTCAACATCCCTCATCTCTGGTATCAACCTGGTGAACCTTCTCTGCACTCCCTCCAAGGCCGATATATCCTTCCGCAAATAAGGGGACCAAAACTGCACACAGTATTCCAGCTGCGGCCTCACCAATACCCTGTACAGATGCAGCAAGACATCTCTGCTTTTATATTCTATCCCCCTTGCGATATAGGCCAACATCCCATTTGCCTTCTTGATCACCTGTTGCACCTGCAGGCTGCGTTTTTGCGTCTCATGCACAAGGACCCCCAGGTCCCTCTGCACAGCAGCATGTTGTAATTTCTTTCCATTTAGATAATCCAGTTTGCTATTATTTCTTCCAAAGTGAATAACCTCGCATTTGTTAACGTTATACTCCATCTGCCAGATCCTCGCCCACTCACTCAGCCTGTCCAAATCTCTCTGCAGACCTTCTACGCCCTCCACACGATTCACTTTTCCACTTATCTTTGTGTCATCTGCAAACTTTGTTACCCTACACTCAGTCCCCTCCTCCAAATTGTCTATATAAATGGTAAATAGTTGAGGCCCCAGTACCAATCCCTGCGGCACGCCACTAGTTACAATCTGCCAACCAGAAAAGCACCCATTTATTCTGACTCTCTGCTTCCTGTCGGATAGCCAATCCCCAATCCACGCTAACACCCTACACCCAACTCCGTGTGACCCAATCTTCTTCAGCAACCTTTTGTGAGGCACCTTATCGAACGCCTTTTGGAAATCCAAAAACACCGCATCCACCGGTTCCCCTCCGTCAACCGCACTAGTCACATCTTCTTTGCACATATTGCTGGCAGTTCATCGAATACCATGGAGAAAATATGAAGTGTGTTATCATGGCTGAATCGTTGTCTATAGCATGTGGTTCCTATTGGCCATTAAAGAGGAGAAATTGTGACAATGTGAAAATAAAAATGTAACTGGTGTAAAACTGGTTTGTGTTGCTTTGGAGATAGTTTTTCTGATTGCCATTTTAGCAGTAAATGTGCTCGAATCTACCTTTTCAGCATGCAAAAATTTTGTGAGTAAAGTGTGGTACGAATAAAGAAATTGCGTAGAGTTTGTGTATGATTCCTGTGAATTAATGTTATTTTGAGTGCCTTTGTTATGTTTATGCTTTAGGTTGAAGAATGTATGCGTTACTGCCATAAAAATATGAGCGCCATTGTAGCTACTCCTTGCAATATGAACTGTATTAATGGAACACTGGCCTCACGTATTGTTGACCTTTTCACACATAATGAAGCTGATGAAGTAAAAGACAGAAAAGATAAATTTAAAAGGTAAAAATACACTAATTGATTTGTTCTGATATTAGAATACATAGAACATAGAACAGTACAGCACAGAACAGGCCCTTCGGCCCACGATGTTGTGCCGAGCTTTATCTGAAACCAAGATCAAGCTATCCCACTTCCTATCATCCTGGTGTGCTCCATGTGCCTATCCAATAACCGCTTAAATGTTCCTAAAGTGTCTGACTCCACTATCACTGCAGGCAGTCCATTCCACACCCCAACCACTCTCTGCGTAAAGAACCTACCTCTGATATCCTTCCTGTATCTCCCACCACGAACCCTATAGTTATGCCCCCTTGTAATAGCTCCATCCACCCGAGGAAATAGTCTTTGAACGTTCACTCTATCTATCCCCTTCATCATTTTATAAACCTCTATTAAGTCTCCCCTCAGCCTCCTCCACTCCAGAGAGAACAGCCCCAGCTCCCTCAACCTTTCCTCATAAGACCTACCCTCCAAACCAGGCAGCATCCTGGTAAATCTCCTCTGCACTCTTTCCAGCGCTTCCACATCCTTCTTATAGTGAGGTGACCAGAACTGCACACACTATTCCAAATGTGGTCTCACCAAGGTCCTGTACAGTTGCAGCATAGCCCCACGGCTCTTAAACTCCAACCCCCTGCTAATAAAAGCTAACACACTATAGGCCTTCATCACAGCTCTATCCACTTGAGTGGCAACCTTTAGAGATCTGTGGATATGGACCCCAAGATCTCTCTGTTCCTCCACAGTCTTCAGAACCCTACCTTTGACCGTGTAATCCACATTTAAATTAGTCCTACCAAAATGAATCATCTCACATTTATCAGGGTTAAACTCCATTTGCCATTTTTCAGCCCAGCTTTGCATCCTATCTATGTCTCTTTGCAGCCTACAACAGCCCTCCACCTCATCCACTACTCCACCAATCTTGGTGTTATCAACAAATTTACTGATCCACCCTTCAGCTCCCTCCTCTAAGTCATTAATAAAAATCACAAAGAGCAGAGGACCAAGCACTGATCCCTGCGGCACTCCGCTAGCAACCTGCCTCCAATCTGAAAATCTTCCATCCACCACCACCCTCTGTCTTCGATCAGATAGTAAGAAGTTTAACAACACCAGGTTAAAGTCGATCAGATAGCCAGTTACCTATCCAATCAGCCAACTTTCCCTCTATCCCACACCTCCTCACTTTCATCATAAGCCGACCATGGGGGACCTTGTCAAACGCCTTACTAAAATCCATGTATATGACATCAACTGCCCTACCTTCATCAACACACTTAGTTACCGCCTCAAAAAATTCAATCAAATTTGTGAGGCACGACTTGCCCTTCACGAATCCGTGCTGACTATCCCGGATAGAATGTAGAACATGGATCAACATTGGGCGGGAGAGGTGGGGGGGCGCGTTGATTCGCCCAAAAAAATTCTAAGTGTTCCCAGGTCGGTGGTGACGTTCACGAAGGGTCATAGGTTCAAGGTGAGGGGGGGGGGGAGGTTTAACACGGATTTCAGAAGGACGTATTTTACACAGAGGGTGGTGGGGGCCTGGAATGCGCTGCCGGGCAAGGTGGTGGAGGCGGACATACTGGGAACGTTTAAGACTTATCTAGATAGCCACATGAATGGAGTGGGAATGGAGGGATACAAAAGAATGGTCTAGTTTGGACCAGGGAGCGGCGCGGGCTTGGAGGGCCGAAGGGCCTGTTCCTGTGCTGTATTGTTCTTTGTTGTTTGAATTCACGTAAAAACTGGAGTAAATCACATTGGTTGTTTTCAGTGGGAGTTTCAAAATGAACCTCCCACACTCTGTGCACCGCAAAGTGCACTGGCCTAAATCAGTCCAAAAACCAGTGGGCTTATTCTCACTGGAGAGGCTGGCAGCATAGCACTGAGCGGCCCACTGCACATGCACTGATCTGTTATAGCAGAGATCAGCGCAAGCGCAGTGACCCATAACCCCCGCATCGCTGGCCCTCCGACACCACCACGGACCAATCGCTGGCCCCTCCGAAAATGCCCGGGCCAGCCTCGATGTCTCCCCCTGCCCCGATGCCTCCCCCGCCCGATGCCCTGATCGCTGGCCTCCCTCTGTCACTCAGCCCAAATGCAGAGTGGCAGCAGGACCCCCCACCTCCACTGATCGCTGCCCCCCCCTTGGCACTGCCCAATGCCCAGTGGGCAGTGCCAAGGTGCCCTCTGGACATTGGCTCTTTGCCCCGTGGGCAGTGCCAGGAACCCAGGCTGGCACTACCAAGGTGGCAATGCCTAGAGGGCACCCCCTGGAGCCCGACCCTCTGAGGGGTCTCACTGGGCCCCCTTCACTCCAGCGGGGTCAGGTCACCAGCTCCCCGCAAGTGGGGAGCTATACTAAACCCCAAGGAGTGAATCAGTCTTGGAAGGGGGTGGGTGGGGGGGAAGGTTTGCGGGCAGACGCTAGCGGGCCCGGAGATACCAGTTTCAGGCCCGCCCATGGGATTTAAATTGTATTGAAATTGTCATTTGCCTGATTTATACAGCTCTGCGCCGATTTCTGGCATGGAGCTGACGGTGCCATAAATCCGGCGCTCGGGAACTCACGGAGGCAGTGGCGCCCAGGGGGAAGCCTGCGAAACAGCCTGCACTTGGGTCTCCCGACCCACTGCACTATAAAAGCAGTGCAGTGGGATGGGAGAATTGCCCCATAGATCTTTTCTCAGTGAAATCTGAGAGTTGAATGCTGAGAATCATAGGAATGTGATGGATTTTGTTGTTTTTCTTTCTCCTGTACAATGCCTATGCTGTAGATAGAATTTTTTTGCACTTTGGCCAAATTTTTAAATAAGACATGGTGACACTCTTCATAGGTCTGTTGCAACTGCAGTGCAGAAGATTTGATAATTTTTTTCTTATCCATCCGAAAGCTTTCATAAATAGGATATGTTTATGATATGAAAATGTAGCACAAATGCAACATTTTCTTGTTAAATAATGCATTCCATTAGTTTACATAGAACAGTACAGCACAGAACAGGTCCTTCGGCCCACGATGTTGTGCCGAGCTTTATCTGAAACCAAGATCAAGCTATCCCACTCCCTATCATCCTGTTTGATCTATATTCCAATCTTGGCCAATGAGAAGAGAATGCTACATGTGAATCAACTGAGTCATCTTTGTCCTAGTTCTTGCCGTTGTTATTTTTAGCAGAATTCTTTCAGCTGTATCTTCAGCGGTGTTTCAATACCTATTATTGACATTTTACATTATAGCTCTACTTCCGCTGAATTAAAGGGCAAGATAGTTTTTGATTATTATTGATGATGGCTAATGAATTTTGTTTCAGTGGATGACTTGAGAGCAAACAAAATTATATATTTTAAAAATATGATTGGGTACTGTTGGGGATTAAACAAATTGAGAATAACTGTTGGGGACAAAATGTTACATTAGCTTATGCCCTTTCGGGTCAGGGCTAATGCTGTATTGAAATATGATGACATATAATTACATTGTGCCTTTCATGACTTCAGGATGTCCCAAAGCGTCTGACAGCCAATTAAGTACTTTTGAAGTGTATATACAAAAGGGGTTTTTCTTTAAATATTGTAGTATAGTTTAGGCAGTCATAGATTATTAAAAAGGGAAGCCGTCTTCTCAAACTTATGATTTCTGCTGCTTTTTTGTTGCTCGACACTCATTCAATGTTCAAACCCATGCATTGGTGTAGTCAATTGGTGTATTGGTGCTGGTCCCCAGCTCAGATAAATAGGAAAAGTTAGTGGCAGGGTTGGCATCTAATGATAAAAATCACCAGCCACATCCAGAGAAAATTATGGTTGATATGAAGGGTGATCAACCGGTATTGTGACGACCTGAGTAACATGGAAAAAACTGAAAGAGAAAAGACTCATTCAGTATGCGATTTGTTCTGTTAAATAGGTAGTCCAATGGAATATATGAGAAAGGAAAGGGGAAGTGATAGTCGTATTTATGGTGATCTGATCTATCCTAGACTGCTCAGGGAGACAAGAGATGTAATTGCTGGGCCTCTGACGGAAATCTTTGTCTCTTCGTTGGACACCGGTGAAGTCCCTGAGGATTGGAGGATAGCGAATGTAGTACCGTTATTTAAGAAGGGTAGCAGGGATAATCCGGGTAATTATAGGCCAGTGAGCTTGACGTCCGTGATAGGGAAGTTGTTGGAGAGGATTCTTAGAGACAGGATGTATGCGCATTTAGAACGGAACAACCTCATTAGTGATAGACAGCATGGTTTTGTAAGAGGGAGGTCATGCCTTACAAATTTGGTGGAGTTTTTTGAGAAAGTGATAAAAATGGTTGACGAAGGAAGGGCCGTGGATGTCGTCTATATGGTTTTCAGTAAGGCATTTGACAAAGTCCCTCATGGCAGGTTGGTTAAGAAGGTTAAGGCTCATGGGATACAAGGAGAGGTGGCTAGATGGGTAGAAAACTGGCTTGGCCACAGGAGACAGAGGGTAGCAGTCGAAGAGTCTCTTTCCGGCTGGAGGTCTGTGACCAGTGGTGTTCCGCAGGGCTCTGTACTGGGACCTCTGCTATTTGTGATATATATAAATGATTAGGAAGAAGGTGTAACTGGTGTTATCAGCAAGTTTGCGGATGACACAAAGATGGCTGGACTTGCAGATAGCGATGAACATTGTTGGACAATACAGCAGGATATAGATAGGCTGGAAAATTGGGCGGAGAAATGACAGACGGAATTTAATCCAGATAAATGCGAAATGATGCATTTTGGAAGAACTAATGTAGGGGGGAGTTATACAATAAATGGCAGAGTCATCAAGAGTATAGAAACACAGAGGGACCTAGGTGTGCAAGTCCACAAATCCTTGAAGGTGGCAGCACAGGTGGAGAAGGTGGTGAAGAAGGCATATGGTATGCTTTCCTTTATAGGATGGGGTATAGAGTATAAAAGCTGGAGTCTGATGTTGCAGCTGTATAGAACGCTGGTTAGGCCACATTTGGAGTACTGCGTCCAGTTCTGGTCGCCGCACTACCAGAAGGACGTGGAGGCTTTGGAGAGAGTGCAGAGAAGGTTTACCAGGATGTTGCCTGGTATGGAGGGTCTTAGCTATGAGGAGAGATTGGGTAAACTGGGCTTGTTCTCCCTGGAAAGACGGAGAATGAGGGGAGACCTAATAGAGGTGTACAAAATTATGAAGGGTGTAGATAGGGTGAACAGTGGGAAGCTTTTTCCCAGGTCAGAGGTGACGATCACGAGGGGTCACGGGCTCAAGGTGAGAGGGGCGAGGTATAACTCAGATATCAGAGGGACGTTTTTTACACAGGATGGTGGGAGCCTGGAATGCGCTGCCAAGTAGGGTGGTGGAGGCAGACACGCTGGCATCATTTAAGACTTACCTGGGTAGTCACATGAGCAGTCTGGGAATGGGGGGGATACAAACGAATGGTCTAGTTAGACTAAGGAGCGGCACAGGCTTGGAGGGCCGAAGGGCCTGTTTCCTGTGCTGTACTGTTCTTTGTTCTGAATGGAAGGGGTGAAGGTTACGAGCAGACGTTATGGCCCAGATTATTAGGCTAGGAATGACAGTGAAACTGTCAGTATTTGTAATCATTATTTTACTGAAACTGAGAGCCACTTTGGGAGACATGGAAACCGGATATTGCTTTCATTGAGTCTGTACTTCTGTGTAAGATTCACTCGGGCATCACAGACTGTAATCGATGCAAAATTGATTAAAATGATGAGAACGCCCAATTGTGCTGGCAGCCTCGCCTTGAAAATGTTACACCTTTGTTAAATGTGAGAAATTTGTGGAATGTCAAATATAAGAATGATAAATGCCACTTTTATATTCAAAGGTTTAATATTTATTTATTTTAGAAAAATGGATTAACAAAGAAGCTATTTATAAATTTAAATTCAAAGTGAAGGAAGTTAAATGCCTGGTTTGCTGTGTGCACATGAGTACCTCAGTGTGATTGTCTGCTTTTCTGCTTGCTGTTATAATTCACCTGCACACTGAGATATCCCCTTGACTTGACACTAGATTTAAACTGCTGTCAGAAAAGGAGAAAACAATGCCATGGAGATTGCTGGATTTTTGTGGATAGCTTTCTTTGAGGTCAGCAGCAAGCACTGTTGCTTCACTGCTGACAGGAAAATCCAGCCCTTGGAAGTTCTGCAGTAACAACAGCTGTAATATTAGGTGATTTTGTTTTTAAACTATCCCATGAATGAATGAAATAAAGGTAATAAACGTAGCCAAAATGAGGAACGGATTTAATTTAAGAATGGATGCTTCTTGCATTAGTTTATTTCTAACCAAACAGATGATGCCAGACATGTAACAGGAGTTTTAGAAAGTTAACAAGAAAAGACAAGACAATTGTGCAGGGTAACAAAACAGGATAGATAAGCAGTGTGTGACAGGAAAAGATAGAATACACAAATCCAAGAGTGCACCAGCAAATAGGATCGGTGTAAGGGAAAATGGTAAAAATACAGAATCAAAGTTTCTTTATCTGAATGTACCCAAGAATTGTAATAAGATAGATGAATTAATAGCACACATAGAAATAAATATGTTATGATAGCCATCACAGAGATATGGTTGCAAGGTGACAAAGGCTTGGAACTGACTATTCCAGGATATTTGACATTTTAGAAGAATATCAGAAAAGAGAAAGAGGGATGGATAGCTCTGGTAATAAAGCATGAGATCAGTATAGTCGTGAGAGATGATTTTGTCTCGGGAGGTAAGTTGCAGAATCATTATTTTACTGAAACAGAGAGCCACTTTGGGAGACATGGAAACCCAGATATTGCTTTCATTGAGTTTGTACTTCTGCGTAAGGTTCATTCAGGCATCATAGACTGTAATCAATGGAAAATCGATTAAATTGATGGGAACACCAGCATTGAGCTGGCAACCTCGCCTTGAAAATGTTACACCTTGTTTTAATTTTACGCTTCTATCTATACTCCTTACAAATTGACAAATTTTCCATCTTCAAACTCATGCAAGATGATCATCCTTTTGGCAATAACAGTAGTTTAAACCCATGTGATTGCCTTATGTATCCTTTTTGCAAGGGCCCTGGTCTCCAGTCCAGTTCAGATGGTAGCTGTCTCAACTGTACGGTTCTTTCCTGTCCCAATACTAGTGCCAATGTCCCATTAAACAAAATGCCTCTTTCCCACGCCACTCCTCTAGCCACCTCTCTAACTTGTTTATTCCTACATCAGTTTATATGTGACTTGGGTAATAATCCAGAAATTATAACTTTGAGATTATAATTCCTTATAGTTCTTTAAATTGGATCTGGGTCCTTGATATTCTCCAAAACTGTGAACCATATCAACTGAATCTTCCTACTCATTCTACCATCCTATCAAGCCAGTGTGAGATGTCCTTCACCCTGACATCAGGCAGGCAACAATTTACGTGGGATTGGATGCTATTTGTTCATCCCCAACCCCAGACAACCTCCTACTCTAAGTTGCCATGGTCTGCATTTTGGCATTTTTTTACAGTGGTTTTTATCTTTTGTTTCATAGTTAGCAAGTGCATCTTACCTATTGAACAAGATCAGTTTAAGCACCTTGTTCCCATTACACTGTACACTATTAGTCAGTCACTCGAACCCTGTCCTGAGCTTGCATCTCTCTAAAATGTTATTGAAGTTTGGGGCCAGCTGTCCAAATACTGCTTCTCACTTGTGTCAGCGTGTCTCCAGCTTGATTTGAAATTACTTTTCAACTTGATGGCTAGCCAGGCCTCAGTTCTAGATTAGTTCTTTAACCTTGAGTGTGTTGGTTCTAGCTGAGACACTGGTAGTTGAGAGATTTGACTAATGTATCCCTGAACTTGGGATGAGAAACATTAGCTAAGGAACCTATTTACTATCCAGTTATGACTGAGAATTTGTGTTTCTGTGAGGGTGTTGGGTCCACAGAGGGTCAGGCTTGACTATGATGTTGTCACATGATCAAATAGCCAACTAACTCTGTGGCACTGTATGTTAAAAAAGCACTTGGGTAAAGGACTGGAATATTCCCAGCACCTACAAACTTTTATTCTAATAAATCATTCTCCGGACAGGAAAAAATAAGAATTGTAGAGGATTTTTTTAAAAAAATGTTATAATTGATGGAGAAAACTAAGAAAATATCACAGGTTGACTTTTTAAATCATAATGATGCTCGAGCTTGATCCTTAAGGGAATTAAGTTTATAATTGGGTTTTAGAGGAGTTGGATCTCTTTGTATAAAGATTGTAGAGTTATATGTGAGAAAGTCTGAGTGTCGACTTAATTTGTTATGTAAATGGGCATTTTGTCTGAATTAACTATATTGTGTCTATAAAGACTAGACTTTGGTGTGCAGGGCACAAATTCAAAATTTGTGGATGATACAAAACTTGGAAGCTTTTGAGCTGTGAGGAAGATAGTGATAGACTTCAAGAGGATATAGATACGCTTGTGAAATGAACAGGCACATACATGTCAATGAGAAGTGTGAGGTGATAAATTTTGGTTGGGAGGAAGGAAGAAAAAAGGCAACAGAAAATAAGTGACACGATTCTAAAGAGGATACAGGAGCAGAGGATACTAGGCCTAGGGATACCTAAATAAAGATAGCAGGGCAGGTTGAGAAAGTGGTTAATAAAGCACATGAGCACAAAAGTATAAAAGCAAGCAGGTTATGATGAACCTTTTGTAAACATCAGTTCAGCCTCAAATGGAGTATGGTGTCCAATTCCAAGCACCATACTTGAGGACGAATGAGAAGGCATTGGAAATGGTGGAGAATGGGAAACCATTAGAGAGGGTGCAGAAAATATTTACAAGAATGCAATCAGTTTTTTTTTCATTCATTGGACATGGGCAACACTGGCTGGCCAGCATTGGTTGCTCGAGAGCAAGCTGTGGCTCTGGAGTCACATGTAGACCAGAACAGGTAAGGATGACAGATTTCCTTCCTAAAGGATTAGTGAAGCAGATGGGTTTTTCTGACATTCGACAATGGTTTCATTGTCATCAGTCGATTCTTAATTCCAGATTTTTATTATTGAATTCAAATTCCACCATCTGCCGTGATGGGATTTGAACCCAGGTCCCCAGAACATTTGCTTAGTTTCTAGATTAATAGTCTAAGGATAATACCACGAGGCCATCGTCTCTCCATAACTTCAGTTACACTGGATAGATTGGAGAAGCTAGGGTTGTTCTGCATAGCGAAGAAAAGTTTAAGAGGGGACTTGAAAGAGGTGTTCACAATTATAAAAGGCTTGGACAGAGTAGATAGGGAGGAACTATTCCCACCAGCAGAAGGGTTGAGAAACAAAGGACACCAATTTAGGATAAATGGCAAAAGGATCAATGGTCAAATAAGGAAAAATGTTTTTACTTAGGTTTTGGAATACACTACCTGAGAGTCTGATAGAGGTAGCTTCAATTGAGGTTTTCAAAAAAAGCATTACGTTAATATCTGAGAAAAATAATTGCAGGGCTACGACCAAAGTACAGGAGAGTAGGATGAGATGTGTTGCTCTTCCAGAGAGTTGGCATGGTCACAGCAGGTTGAATGGCTACCTCCTGTGCCATAACCATTCTATGATTCTATTCTATGATTAACATTAATTTAGCAATCTTGGAGATTGTGAATAATAAAAATAATTCATTCATCCAGTTATGAAGTTGGGTACAATGCCTATCCATGCACACTATAGGTAGAGAGAATTGACTGTACCTCTGAATTTGTGTTACTTGACCTGGGAGTGCTAGATGCTTACGTTAATGTGCGAAAAATATTACATTTCCCAGCACTCCCCTCTGCATCAGCACATAAAAGCTCAAAACTACATTATTTTAAAAATTGAGAATTTAAGAGAAACTTAATAATATTTTAAAAATTGTGTTATTTAAATATTTGTAGTATACTATTCATAATTTTTTGTGCAACAGTAAAATATTTTGCAAGAAGATTGAAAGGCTGTTTGATCCAGAGTACAAGGACCCAGACTCCCCAGCAAATGCTGATACATTGTACAGGTAATGCATGAAAAGTTTCAATTGTTTTTTTAAAAAGTGAGTTTAACTATTAATCCTGTCTAATGAGAATTTCATACTGTATTTCATGTTTTATTTCAGATGTAGCATGTGTAAGAAACTTCTTACCAAAGAAACTGAGAAATTGCTTCCTTGTACTCCCCTGAAAATAAATATTGATCTTCGTGGGAATATAATATACTTGCACATTAGGTATATTTTTAATAACTTTACAAGTTTTTGAACCAGAATATTAACAATTTCAGTGCTGTTCAGATGCAGAATTAAATGTTGTGACTTCTGGTCATTTTGTGGATCTCTAGTGTAAGGAATTGTACGGTGTTAGGTTTGATCAAGCTAAGTGGGAACACAAAATATATATTTACAGTAGGTGTGCAGAAATGCACAAATCATGATAAATAAAGTAGAGCTTGCAAATGCATATAGTCACATGGGAATATGCGACAGCAATAATGAAGTCCTGGCTTCAAAAAAGGACATAATCGGGTACTAGATATTCCTGGATACAAAGTGTTCAGGAAGGATAGGGAAGGAAATGAAGGAGGGAAAGATGTGCAATACTAATTCAGGAAAATATTTTAATTCTGGGGTGTCAAGGAAGAGTTTATTCAGTTAAGAGCAAGAAACCATTGAGATAACATTATGCTACTTGAATACATACTGTAGAACAACAACTGGTGGGAAAAACATCTGCAGGGAAATTGCAGAGAGATGCAAGAACTATAAAATAGTGATAACTTGATCCTAATATGGACTGGTATAAGATTAGTCTAAATGGCAGAGAGGGGGAAGAATTTCTCAAGTTCAGGAGAACTTACTTACCAGTGTATTCCCAGCCCAACAAGGAAGGAGGTTATGAATCTGATTCTGCGCAATGAGGTGGATCAAGTCAAGCTGATGACAGTAGGGAAACATGAAGAGAACAGTGATTATGCTATCATGAACTTTAGATTATGTCAAAAAGGACAAGGAACAATCTGGAGTAAAAAATACTTAATTGGAGGGGAGGTGGATGCAGTTGCAGTGATTTGGGAATAAGTACATTATCAAAGATTAGCAGCCACAAATGTATTTGAACAATGTGCAACCTTTGAAGAGGAGGTGATTTGGGTACCAGCTGGGTATATTCGCACAAGGGGGAAAGGTAGCGCAATCAGAATCACAGCTGCCTCAATGGTGAAAGAAATAAGAGAATACGTTGAGGCAGGAAAGAGAGAGTATGGAAAATGTCAGGTTAATTATACAAATGAGAGCCGAGCTGAACCTATAGCAAGTTCAGAGATTAAATTAAAAAGGGAAATAAGAAGATCAGACAGAGAATGAGAATAGACTAGCAGTAGCACAGTGGTTAGCACTGCTGCTTCACAGCTCCAGGGACCTGGGTTCGATTCCCGGCTTGGGTCACTGTCTGTGTGGAGTTTGCACATTCTCCTCGTGTCTGCGTGGGTTTCCTCCGGGTGCTCCGGTTTCCTCCCACAGTCCAAAGATGTGCGGGTTAGGTTGATTGGCCGTGCTAAAATTGCCCCTTATTGTCTTGAGATGGGTAGGTTAGAGGGATTAGCGGGTAAATATGTAGGGATATGGGGGGTAGGGCCTGGGTGGGATTGTGGTCGGTGTAGACTCGATGGGCCGAATGGCCTCTTTCTACACTGTAGGGTTTCTATGATTCTAATGTTAAAGGAATCCAAAGTCTCCTGCAGGCATATAAGTGGTTGACTGCTAGCAAGAGAAGGGTCAGTCAATTAGAGACCAAAAAGAACAATGGAGGCAGAGAGCATGGTTGAGGTACTAAATAAGTACTTTTGAATCTGTCTTTACCAAGGAAGAAGACACTGCCATAGTCATAGAAGGAGAAGGTAGTTGAGATACTGGATTAATTAAAAGTTGATCGAGGTGCTGGAAAAACTGGCTGTACTTAAAGTTGATAAGTCACCAGGTCTAGATGGGATGCATCCTAGATTGTTGAGGGAAGTAAAGGTAGAAATTGTGGAGGCACTGACCATAAATTCCAATCCTCTTTAGTGGAGTGGAGGATTGCAAATGTTACATCCTTGTCCAAAAGAGAGTAAGGAACTACAGGCCAGTAACCTTAGGGGTGGGGAAACTTCTAGAAGTGATAATCTGGGACAAAGTTAATAGTTGCTTGGGTAAGTGCGAATTAATTAAGGAAAGTCAGCATGAATTTCTGAAAGGCAAATCTTGTTCAACTAACTTGATTGAGTTTTTTTGATTACCTAACAAATCAGGACATTATAGTTTGTGTATGTGTATATGTTACGTGTACATAAAAGGCATTTGATAAAGTGCCACATAAAAGCTTGCCAGAAAAGTTGAAACTTAGAGTAAAAAGGGCAGTGGTAGCATGGATCCAAAATTGACTGAAGGACAGGAAACCAAATATAATGGTGAATGATTGTTTTATGGACTAGAGGAAGGTACACAGAGGGGTTCTCCAGGGGTCAGTAGTAGGACTACTTATTTTCTTGAAAGATATTAATGACTTGAACTTGGATATACAGGGCACAGTTTCAAAATTTGCACTGACAAACTTAATAGTGTATTGAATAGTGAGGAGGATGTTGATGGACTATAAGACAACATAAACAAGTTGGTGCAAAGTGTGGACACGCTGCAGATTAAATTTAACACAGAAGTATGAAGTGATGCATTTTGATAGGAATAAGAATGAGGCAATATAAGATGAAAGGTACAATTTAAAAGAGGGTACAAAGAGATACCTGGAGGTATATGTGCTTAATTTTTTGTAATTGGCAGGGCAGGCTCAGAAAGCAGTTAAAAGGCATAGTGAATCATGTCAATTATAAATAGAGGCATAGAGTGCAAAAGGAAGGAAGTTATGGTGAATCTTTTATAAAACACTGAATATACTGTAACCCCCTGCTGACCACTATATGGGGCTACTATTTAAATATTCAATCAACAGGATCCCGAATTCCTAGCGGTTGATGTTGATTTGGCTAATTCCCTGTTTACCCATAAATGTCAGTACTGTAATCGGAATATCAAAAATAAATTTAATAACACATATCATGAACAGACATAAAATAGTGAGCTCTGATCTATAACCGTTGGGGGCCCTCCGTTGGTGCACATATGGGGAAACTCATCCTTAGTAACACATTTGTAGATACTGTTCCAGTTGGACTTTATAGTCCCCACCAGTTACTCACGACACCCACATACAGTCCAGAAGAGACACACGTGTGGAAGATGATGCCGCAGGAGGCAGAGGTGCCGCGAGCTATCCGCGCAGCAACGTAGGTCGAGTGCGCTGAAGGCTGTCCTCCTCGGCAGTAATGAAAAGAACAGGCAGGGGAACGCCTGGCTGCCTCTCACTCCAAACCAAATTCTCACTGCCTGGAAAAAGCTCTCTCTTCAGCTCTGCCTCTCCAGCTCTGCCCTGCTTCACTTCCTGGCGCCTTTTTTTTCCTCCCGCCCCCAGAGCAATCCCATTGGCCCAGCCCACATCACTCAACCAACAGCATCCTGTTCACAGCACCCGCCCGGCAAACAGGACACTGAAACCCACAAGGGACAAAGAACACTGGTAAATGTCTTCCCCACAAATTTTCCTCAGTCCCTTACAATACTTTGACAATTTTGTTTTTATTTTGCGTTTAATTGGAGCAAATTACAAATATGGACACAGATAATGAATAGAGTGTGAAAGCAACATAAAGATCATAGAATCACTGAATCATAGAATGGTTATGGCACAGAAAGAAGCCATTTGACCCATGAATCCATGTGTCTCCCTGCAAGAGCAATTCGGCTAATCCCACTATCCTGCCTATTTCCCATTGCCCTCCATTTTTTTTTCCATTCAAGTAATATGCAGTTCTCCTTCGAATACCATAATTGAATCTGCCTCCACCACCAATTCAGGCATTGCCTCATCATAACCACTCGGTGCATAAAAAACGCTTCCCTCATGTTGCCTTCGGTTTTTTTGCCAACACCTTAAATTTTTTGACCTCTGATTTTGAGACACTTCTACCAAAGTGAACACAGGAGCGGCACAGTGGCCCAGTGGTTAGCACTGCTGCCTCACAGCACCAGGGACCCGGGTTTGATTCCCGGCTTGGGTCACTGTCTGTGTGGAGTTTGCAACGAGAGTATTGTGTCGAATTCTGGAATGCACTTTAGGAAGAATGTGAAGCAATTAGAGCAATTGCAGAATAGATTTATTAGAATTGTTCCAGGGATGAGGAACTTCAATTAAATGGTTAGATTCGAGAAGCGGGGTTGTTGTTTTTGGAGGAGAGAGGGGATTTGATTAAGGTGTTCAGAACCATTCGGTGTCTAGACATTAGATAAAGAGATTTTTTTAAAGTTTATTTATTAGTCACAAGTAAAGCTTACATTAACATTGCAATGAAGTTACTGTGAAATTATCTTAGTCGCCACACTCCGGCGCCTGTTTGGGTCAATGCACCTAAACAGCACGTTTTTCAGACTGTGGGAGGAAACCGGAGGAAACCCACGCAGACATGGGGAGAACATGCAAACTCCACACAGACAGTGACCCAAGCCTGGAATCAAACCCGGGTCCCTGGTGCTGTGAGGCAGCAGTGCTTGCCACTGTGCTGCTCCTGTGTTCACTTTGGTAGAAGTGTCTCGAAACCCGAGGTCAAAAGATTTAAGGTGTTGGTAAAAAAACCGAAGGCAACATGAGGGAAACATTTTTATGCACCGAGTGGTTATGATGAGGCAATGCCTGAATTGGTGGTGGAGGCAGATTCAATTATGGTATTCGAAGGAGAACTGCATATTACTTGAATGGAAAAAAAAAATGGAGGGCAATGGGAAATAGGCAGGGTAGTGGGATTAGCTGAATTGCTCTTGCAGGGAGACGCATGGATTCATGGGTCAAATGGCTTCTTTCTATGCCATAACCATTCTACGATTCAGTGATTCTATGATCTTTATGTTGCTTTCACACGCTATTCATTATCTGTGTCCATATTTGTCATTTGCTCCAATTAAACGCAACATTTTTAAAAAATGGTCACAGTATAGAATCATAGAAACCCTACAGTGCAGGAAGAGGCCATTTGGCCCATCGAGTCTGCACCGACCACAATCCCACCCAGGCCCTACCCCCATATCCCTACATATTTACCCACTAATCCCTCTAACCTGTGCATCTCGGGACAGAAAGGACAATTAAGTTACTGTGACACAATTTTAGCATGGCCAATCAACCGAACCCGCACATCTTTAGGCTGTGGGAGGAAACCGGAGCACCCGGAGGAAGCCCACGCAGACACTAGGAGAATGTGCAAACTCCACACAAACAGTGACCCAAGCCGCGAATCGAACCCAGGTCCCTGGAGCTATGAAGCAGTAGTGTTAACCACTGTGCTACCGTGCCGTTTTACAATTTAGTTCAGATGCAAGGTTTATTCCCATAGATCTCTATATATTTTGTAAAATCTGCAAGAGGCATTAAGTCCTGACACCCAACAATCTCCCTGGTCTTAACTTCTAATTTCTCCTTTAATTATTCTTGCAACTGAATTTACCCAGTTTATTGTGAGGGTAAAGGATTTGTGGCATAGAAATTGATTAAAATCAACAGAATTTTTCCATTTCCCCTGCCCTTACCAATAGATGTGAAAGAGACTTTGAAAAAGTTTTAGGTGAGCAAAGTAGGGTCCACTTTGGTACTTCATGAAATTTAACTTCTGAGGTTTGCTTCTAACAAGTATGGGTAAAAACTACCACTTCCTCCTGGTGACCAATAACAGCTAAAGAGCATCTACATCTTTCTGCAGGACAGTATAAATTAGTGAAACAATGTACATGATTATCCCCTATTTGTTCTACAAATGCTTTAAAACCTTGCATTGCTCTGACAGCACTACTGTATTCCCTTTTTTAAAATAGTTAACAAGTTTGGATATGGGATATGAATCTATGATTGGTGATGGTCTCATAAAAGTTTACTCTGATATTAAATATTATATCTGATCATTTTCATTCCCTCAATGTAAAACTGCTATGTTTTTTTAAAATGTTGGTGATATCATCATCCCAGTTTACAGGAGGTCATTGATGTCCATTATTTTACTGAATAAGCCATAAACTTTCAGATTCTGGTACAAGGTGTCCAGATGTGTGAAACAGTCAGATGTGGTTGAAATTTATTGTATTTTTGTTTGAAATGTACATCAATTTTTAGAGTAACCACTTTGTAAAATGGCACATCCAGTACAAATTACAATAGAAATACAGTCTACTCTGGTAAAATCTTCACATTTATTGCAATTAATTTCTAAATTCCATGTTCTTCTAACACACAAACGCAACACAAGTTTTGAACCAACGAGCTTAATGGAAATAATTAAAAACATTATTTCATTATGCCCATAGCCCTATTCAATGTGAGCATTTTGAACTGTTCTGCTATCACCAGTACTCAGATCATCACATTTACAATTGTTTCAGCCACCTTGACCCAATACTTCGCAAATCTCTCTCTCTCTCTCAATGCTCTCTCCCTTTTTTTTTCTCACGCAATCTCACTCTCCCTCACACTCTCACTCTTTCACACGTACACACAGTCTCTCTCACCTACATGTATTCTCACACGCACTCGCTCTTCTCACACTCACTCGCTCTTCTCACACTCATTCGCACTCTTTCTCTCTCCCTCCATGTATTTGACCAACCTTTTAGTCCATTCTTCTAATATCTCCCCTCTGGTGCTGAATCTGCTTCTTACTCCCATTTGTAAATCATGTAGCAACAGTTTACATTAAAGATAGCATATAAATGCACATTTTTGTTGAACAAACTTTGATCTAGTTCTGAACAGTATGCTGATTTTTAACTCCTTTAGAGATAAAAGCTGGGATGTGCATGAGTATCTTAATAGTCTTTATGAAGACTTGAAGTCTTGGCAAGATGTATACTGGCGTTTATGGGGAACTATAAATTGGTTGCCCTGCACAAGATGTAAAAAAGTAAGTTTTCACTTTCACTTGAATGTTGATTTTAAAATTTCTTTTGCAAAACTCATTATTGTATATAACTTGTCAGCTATGATTTATTTTTAGCCTGATTGTACAAACTGAATTTTAACCAAGTTATGAGATGGACTGGTATCATCCAAGAATCTGTTTTGACCCCCTTCCTATCTCATATCAACATGCTGCCCCTTAGTGACATAATCTAAAAACATGTCGGTTTCCCCCCACACACACACGTGCGTAAAAATGCTTACATTCACACACGCGCACTTGCATTCACGCACACACTCACATTTGCACGCACTCGCACTCATGGGCACGATGAACTGGCATGGGCGCACAGACGCTCACGCAAGCACAAATGCACACAGGCAGGCTTGCACAAGCCAGCGTATGTGCACCTGCTGTTAACAAATGTTTCTTTTTCCAAATCTTTATTACAAAAATGGTTATTTAATATTGTTGCTGCTACCATTTCAATTTGTTTCAGGTTTTCCAATGTACCGAACTCTCCCATTGTCAGTATCACCCAGAACAAGTGATGTATCCTTCAATAAGCAATCAGTTGTCCACTCCTGGCATTGGTTTCTACCCTTGCTGTAAACAGAAAGTACTACGATTTGATCCTCTTCAAACAAGCACAGTAAGTATGAAGATTAAACAAAAAATGTAAGTAATACGTATTATAACACTAGAATTATATTAAGCCATGTAAGTTTTCAGCACAGAGGAGACCAGTTATTCCGTCATGGCTATGTCAGCGGTATTATTCTCACATCTAACTCTACTTTCAACATGTAGTATATCCTGCCTCTTCTTGTGTGACAAGAAATTTATCTGTTTTTTTTTGTGTTTGGGCCCTTTGCCATATGGCGGTACGGTCTCATTTTTTTGATGAGAGTGCTGGTCTAAGCAGGGCTTCTGCTGCTGGTTGCCTGAAACCTGAGCAAGGGATGAAGCAGACTGCAGTGAGAGCACATGATGCAGCTAGTCTGCTTTTTTAAAGCATAATTTGCCTCACTTAAAAGGGCACTGCATTGAATGCGAAGGGGCTGCTCCTGAATCCTATTATTGCTGCAATTGTGAAGAATAAAATGGAACATTAAGGCAGAGGGAAGACTCCCACATTCATGGATGTGGTGCTGGAGGCCCTAGTTATTAAAATGGAGAAAAATGCCATTGTTCCTCAATGGGCAGGAGACTGCCAAGGCCCACCCTCAGAAGAGTTTGGGAATAGGAAGCCTGTAAGGTCAATTCTCAGAGTTTGGCCCCAACGACCTGGCAGCAGAGCCACAAGAAGTCTGAATGACCTTGTGGGTGATCAAGGTCAGCAAATACATCTTCACATGATACCCACCACCCTACCAACATCTTGTACTCCTCAATGCTAACACCTCCATTAGCAGTCCCTGGCAGTGTCATGCCTAACATCCAGATACTCCACCTCACCCTCACAGGTTTCAATCATGTCAGCCTCAAACCCATCTCCCACTGATCCTGCACACCAACTGTTCAGCCATGATAGCACAACAATCATTGACCTTTTTCTGTCTCATGCAGGATAAGGTGGCACACAAGAGAAGAGGATGTTGCAGAACCAGATGGAACCAAGGATCTCTGCATCTCCTGTGATTTGCATAGGATTTGACATCATGGTTCTGGCTGTGACAGAGCTTGAGACCTCTGATATTGCTGAAAACGTGGATTTTTCCCTCCTCAGCTCAATCTTACATTTCTGATTTCCTGCATTCAGGCACACAAGAGCTGCCACTCATCAACTACAGCACACCCTGGAGGAGAAAAGAGAGTAACAGGAGTCCTTGTGAGAGGCATCATACTTTGGATGCTTGCAGCCACCCACTCAAATACAGGTGCTGCATGTGCCTTGGGGGCAAGTATACAAAGAACAATACAGCACAGGAACAGGCCCTTCGGCCCTCCAAGCCTGCGCCGCTCATGTGCCCACTAGACCATTCTTTTGTATCCCTCTATTCCCAGTCTGTTCATGTGGTTATCTAGATAAGTCTTAAACTATCCCAGCGTGTCCGCCTCAATCACCTTGCTTGGCAGTGCATTCCAGGCCCCACCACCCTCTGTGTAAAATACGTCCCCCTGACATCTGTGTTGAACCTTGCCCCCCTCACCTTGAACCCGTGACCCCTTGTGTTCGTCACCTCCGACCTGGGAAAAAGCTTCCCACTGTTCACCCTATCTATGCCCTTCATAATTTTATACTCTTCTATTAGGTCGCCCCTCATCCTCCATCTTTCCAGGGAGAACAACTCCAGTTTACCCAATCTCTCCTCATAGCTAAGACCCTCCATACCAGGCAACATCCTGGTAAACCTTCTCTGTACTCTCTCCAAAGCCTCCACGTCCTTCTGGTAGTGTGGCGACCAGAACTGGACGCAGTATTCCAAATGTGGCCTAACCATCGTTCTATACAGTTGCAACATCATATGCCAACTTTTATATTCTATGCCCCGTCCAGTAAAGGCAAGCATGCCATATGCCTTCTTCACCACCCTCTCCACCTGTGCTGCCACCTTTAAGGATCTGTGGACTTGTAGACCCAGGTCCTTCTATGTGTCTATACTCCTGATGGTTCTGCCATTTATTGTATAGCTCCCTCTTACATTAGATCTACCGAAATGCATCACTTCGCATTTATCTGGATTAAATTCCATGGGCGGAGAAATGGCCGAATGTTCCAGCCTATCTATATCCTGCTGTATTCTCTGACAATGTTCATCACTATCCGCAACTCCAGCAATCTTGTGTCGTCCGCAGACTTACTGATCACACCAGTTACATCTTCCTCCAAATCATTTATATATATCACAAACAGCAGAGGTCCCAGTATATATCACAAACAGCAGAGGTCCCAGTACAGAGCCCTGCGGAACACCACTAGTCATGATGTGGAGATGCCGGCGTTGGACTGGGGTCCAACACTACTAGTCACAGACCTCCAACTGGAAAAAGACCCCTCCACTGCTACCCTCTGTCTTCTATGGCTAACACAGTAAGAGTTTTAACAACACCAGGTTAAAGTCCAACCGGTTTATTTGGTAGCAAACACCATTAGCTTTCGGAGCGCTGCTCCTTCGTCAGATGGAGTGGAAATGTGCTCTCAAACAGGGCACAGAGACACAAAAATCAAGTTCCAGAATACTGATTAGAATGCGAATCCCTACAGCCAGCCAGATCTTAAAGATACAGACAATGTGGGTGGAGGGAGCATTAAGCACAGGTTAAAGAGATGTGTATTGTCTCCAGACAGGACAGCCCGCAAGTCCAGGAGGCAAGCTGTGGGGGTTACTGATAATGTGACATAAATCCAACATCCCGGTTTAGGCCGTCCTCATGTGTGCGGAACTTGGATATCAGTTTCTGCTCAGCGACTCTGCGCTGTCATGTGTCGTGAAGGCCGCCTTGGAGAACGCTTACCTGAAGATCAGAGGCTGAATGCCCGTGACTGCTGAAGTGATCCCCCACAGGAAGAGAACAGTCTTGCCTGGTGATTGTCGAGCGGTGTTCATTCATCCGTTGTCGTAGGGGAACGGATGAAGGAACACCGCTCGACAATCACCAGGCAAGACTGTTCTCTTCCTGTGGGGGATCATTTCAGCAGTCACGGGCATTCAGCCTCTGATCTTCAGGTAAGCATTCTCCAAGGCGGCCTTCACGACACATGACAGCACAGAGTCGCTGAGCAGAAACTGATAGCCAAGTTCCGCACACATGAGGACGGCCTAAACCAGGATGTTGGATTTATGTCACATTATCAGTAACCCCCACAGCTTGCCTCCTGGACTTGCAGGCTGTCCTGTCTGGAGACAATACACATCTCTTTAACCTGTGCTTAATGCTCCCTCCACCCACATTGTCTGTATCTTTAAGATCTGGCTGGCTGTAGGGATTCGCATTCTAATCAGTATTCTGTAACTTGATTTTTGTGTCTCTGTGCCCTGTTTGAGAGCACATTTCCACTCCATCTGACGAAGGAGCAGCGCTCCGAAAGCTAATGTGTTTGCTACCAAATAAACCTGTTGGACTTTAACCTGGTGTTGTTAAAACTCTTACTGTGTTCACCCCAGTCCAACGCCGGCATCTCCACATCATGACTTCTATGGCTAAGCCAGTTCTCCACCCATCTTGCTAGCTCACCTTTTATCCCGTGAGATTTAACCTTTTGCACCAGCCTGCCATGAGGGACCTTGTCAAACGCTTTACTAAAATCCATATAGACGACATCCACGGCCCTTCCCTCGTCAATCGTTTTTGTCACCTCAAAAAACTCAACCAAATTTGTGAGGCATGACCTTCCTCATACAAAACCATGCTGTCTATCGCTAATGAGATTATTCAGTTCTAAATGCGCATATATCCTATCTCTAAGAATCTTCTCCAACAACTTCCTTACCACGGACGTCAAGCTCACTGGCCTATAATTACCCGGGTTATCCTTGCTACCCTTCTTAAATAACGGGACCACATTTGCTATCCTCCAATCCTCTGGGACCTCACCTGTGTCCAGTGAAGAGACAAAGATTTCTGTTAGAGGCCCAGCAATTGCATCTCTCGCCTCCCTGAGGAGTCTAGGATAGATGCCATCCGGCCCTGGGGATTTGTCTGTCTTAATGTTTCCTAAAAGACCTAACACTTCCTCCCTTGTAATTGAGATTTTTTCTAACGGGTCAACACATCTTTTCTAATGGGTCAGCACATCAATTATAGAATTGGGATTAGCATCTGGTGAGTCAGTAGGCTGAGTGGGCTGCAGCCAGGCCAAGGGGAAAGGATAGTTTTTGTGCCAGCTGGCCAAACGAAAGGTAGCTGAGACGTTCTGCTGCAGGGAACTCAGATGAGGATCATGTTCAGGTGAGGTACAGTGCTGGTGAAGATTCACCCCAAGACACTAGGTGAATTGGTTTGACTGTTAGACAGCCTCCTGCCATTGTAGGTGGGCATGGAGGAATTTGCCTCTAATTTGGTAGAGATATCGCACAGAGTTTGCCCTCTGAAGTCTTTGCCTCATCTCCTTGTCCTGCTGCTGATCCAGAGGTATTACAGCCCCATGATGGGTTGCCAGATCTTCTGCCCTCCATGTGAAGATGTTGCAAAATCAGTTTGGGCTGATAACTAGCAAATAAAATTCACGTCATGCAATATTATGGCAATGTCTCTTTCTAACAAGACAGAATCTGGCCATCTCCCCTTAACATTCAGTACCATCGCCAAATTTCACCCAACATAGATTTTTTGTGAGTCACCATTGATCAGAAACTTAACTGGATCTACCATGTAAATACTTTGGCCACAAGAGCAGGTCAGAGACTGGGATTTCTGTGTCAAGTAATACACCACCTGATTTCCCCAAAGCCTGTCTACTATCAAAGAACAAAGCAAAGTAAAGCATAGGAACAGGCCTTCAGCCCCCCAAACCTGTGCCGATCATGATGCCCTAACTTAAAAAAAACCTTCTGCCCTTATTCGGTCCATATCCCTCTATTCCCTCCCTATTCGTGACCCCATCCAAATATCTCTTAAATGTTGCCAATGTGCCTGCTTCCACCGCCACCTCTGGCAACACATTCCAGACAACCACCACTCTGTGTGAAAAACTTCCACATCACGTCTCCCTTAAACTTTTCCCTCTCATCTTGAACCTGTGCCCCCTTGTATTGACACTTCCACCCTGGGAAAAAGCCTTTGACTATCCACCCTGTCTATGCCCCTCATAATTTTGTAGATCTCTATCAGGTCTCCCATCAGCCTCCATCTTTCCAGTGAAAACAATCCTAGTCTATTCAACCTCTCCTCATAGTCAACGCCCTCGAGACCAGGCAATATCCTGGTGAACCTTCTTTGCACTCTCTCCAAAGGTTCCAAGTCCTGGTAGTGTGGCGACCAGAAATGTCGCAATATTCCAAATGCGGCCTAACCAAAGTTTTATATAGCTGCAACATGATTTGTCAACTCTTGTACTCAATGGCCCGGCTGATGAAGGCAAGCATGCCATGTGCCTTCTTAACTACATTGTCCACTTGTGTTGCAACTTTTAGGGAACTGTGGACCTGCACGCCTAGATCCCTCTGTATGTTAATTTTTTCTAAGGGTTCTGTCATTTACAGTTTCATTCACATCTAAATTTGATCCTCCAAAATGCATTACCTCGCATTTGTCCGGATTAATCTCCATCTGCCATTTCTGTGCCCAAGTCTCCAACCTATCTATATCCTATTGTATCCTCTAATAATCCCCAGCACTATCAGCAACTCCACCAATCTTCATGTCATTTGCAAACTTACTAATCAGATCACTCACATTTTCCTCCAGATCATTTATATACACTACAAACAACGGAGGTCCCAGCACTGATCTCTGTGGAACACCTTTAGTTACAGATCTACATTCTGAAAAACACCCTTCCACCACTACTCTCTGTCTTCATAGAATCTCTACGGTGCAGAAGGAGGCCATTCGACCCATCAAGCCTGCACCGACAATAATCCCACCCAGGCCGTCTCCCTGTAACCTCACACATATTTACCCTGCTAATCCCCTGACACTAAGGGAGAATTTAGCATCGCCAATGTACCTAACCTACACATCTTTGGGCTGTGGGAGAAAACCGGAGCACCCAGAGGAAACCCATGGAGACACGGAGAGAATGTGCAAACTCCACAAAGATAGTGACCCGAGGTCGAAATTGAACCCGGGTCCCTGGCGCTGTGAGGCAGCAGAGCTAATCACTGTGCCACCATGCCGCCCTCTTCTATGACCAAGCCAGTTCTGTATCCATCTATCTAACAGGTACCAGTCAGAAGCGTGATGGAAAATTTCCCACTGCATCTCCAACTACACTTGAGATGCCCAATAAAATCTGGGACAAAGCAGTCCTCTTGACACCCCATCCATTATCTTAAATCATTCGCTTCCTTGATCATTGGTGCACTGGCAGCAGTATGCGTCTGCTACAAGATGCACTTCAGCATCTTGCCAAAGTGCTTTAGACAGCACCTTCCAAACCCATGACCTCTCCCACGTATAAGGGCAGCAGAACAGATAGGACCACCATCTCAAAATTGCCCTCCAAGCTACCCACCATCCTGACTTGGGACTATATCAATGTTACTTCTCTATCACTGGGTCTCCTTTCCAAACAGCACAATGGCTGTATTTATATCACATGAATTGTACTGGTTCAAGAAACTGGCTCACCACCACTTAAGCAATTAAGGATGAGCAACAAATGATGGCCTAGCCAGTGAGGCTCACATCCCAAAAGATAAGTGGGGAAAAAAACCCTCCACATTTCTTCAGAAATTTGACAATAGCAGAAGTTATTTTAGAAATTCTTAACTATGTTGCATGACTGATCCTATAAATAAGGCTAATGCTGAGTCTTTTGCAGTTGTGACAAGTGAATATGTTAAATGGACCCACATAATCTAAGTTCGTAAATGAAGGGTCAAATCAATCAGTGGTCTCAGGACAACACCAATTTGGAATCTTCCAGTGCATGCGGTGGATGTCCACACAAGTGCCCTTCTCAGCATGCGGTGCTGCACTGACAGCAGATGGACACACAGCAAGCTCCACTTGAAAGACCTTCGGTTTTCCGTAGCACCATTGGAGACAGTGCTACAGATCTAAATTTTGTACTGCACAATGTTCTGCTTCAACTACTTGCAGCAAAAGATTCCATTCTTGGACAAGTTGTCAGAAGGCATTTTTCCTCACACACTGGTAGTTATAAATTGCTGACCCCTTCAACTAGACAACTTTTACTTGTTGGAAATCAACCAGAACAATTCATAATTTTATGGTGTCCAAAGGTATCTGCCATTAGCTAGACCTGTCCTTGCACTTTATCTCTGCTCACTGAATTGCTGGAAATGTGAGCTGATTACAGTAGGAGAAACAGGGCACCTTGGACCCGAGTGATCAAGACAACCAATTGTGCATCTCCTTAACCAATTGGATTGAAGGATCGCAAAACAGTCAGTGAAAAGACTGAGAAGAAAGTGTAAAGCCGACTACGTGAGTTCAATACCACACCAGGTGTAGGAAGAAAGTGTGAAAAAAGTTTGAATAAGAAAACAAAACAAAAATAAATAGTAACGTTTTTTTGAACTTACATTACTGGTGGCTGGTTGTGGGAACTTCGGGTTCTGCCACTGTCAATGGGATTTCTCATTGAATCCATCCCCTGCTGCCAGGAAACCCACACGGGGGTGTGCTGTCGTCGGGACCAAACAATCCTGCCGACGTGAATAGCCAGATGGTCTTGCCCAATGTGTCTATGCTGACCCCCCCCCCCCCCCCGAAGGTGCCACACCCCTGCCTTTTTCCTGAAGCCCTGCAACTCTTTCCGTTTCAGATAGTGATCCAATGTCCCTTTGAAAGCCTCAATTGACCTGGCCTCCTCTCCACTCTCAGGCAATGAATTCTGGATCTTAATTGCTGCGTCAAAATGTTTTTCCTCATGTTGCTATGGCTTTATTTTGCTAATAACCTTAAATCAGTGCCCCCTGGTTCTTGAATCTTCCATCAATGGCAACAGTTTTTCCTCATCTTCTCTGTCTTACTCTCAAATTTTGAATACCTCAAACAAATTTCTCTGCCTTCTCTTCTCTTAAGTCTAACAGTCCCAACTTCCTCAGTCTATCTATTTAATTGAAGATCCTCATCTCTAGGACCATTCTCATCTGCACCCCCCTCTAATGCCTTTAAATATACCCTAAAGTGTGGCACCCAAAACTGGACATAATACTCTAGTTAATCCATCTAGAAGGACTAGGGAAGACGAGATGCATGGGAACATCACAACCTTGCTGTTCCCACGCTGTTCCTTCAATGTTGTGTCAAAACCCTGAAACTTCCTTTCCTAACAGCACTATGTGTGTACCTACACCATATGGACTGCAGCTGTTCGAGGGCAATTAGGGATGGGGAACAAATGCTGCCAGCGGAACCACATCCTGTGAAAGAATTTTTAAGAAGTTGAGGTTTTACAGGTTTAACATCATTGATTTTGTACTCTGTCCCCATTGATAAAACCCAGGTTCCCATGTATTCTATTAACCACAGTCTCTACCTATCCTACTACATTCATTGATTTATGTCCATATGTAGCTAGGTCCTTTTGCTCCTGCACTCTCTTTAAAATTGTACCCTTTACATTGTCTGCGCTCTTCCTGCCAAAATGAATCTCACACTTACAATGCAGAAGGAGGTCATTCAGCCCATCGAGTCTGCACTGACTCTTCGAGAGAGTCCATCCCTAATTGCCCTTGAATTGAGTAGCTTGCTAGGCCATTTCAGAGAGCATTTAAGAGTCTGCCACATTGCTATGGGTCTGGAGTCAGTCACATGTAGGCCAGACTGGGTAAGGATGGCAGATTTCCTTCTCTAAAGGACATTAGTGAACCAAATGGTTACTATGACAATTGTTTCATCATCATCATTAGACGTTTAATTACAGATTTTTATCGAATTTCAATTTTACCACATTAATGGTGGGATTCGAACCGGATAGTCAGAGCATTACCCTGGGTCTTTGGATTATTAGTTCAGTGACAATACCACTATGCCACCGCATCCCCACAATGGGCGATAAGAGGCAGACAATAAATGCTGGCCACGCCAGCGATCCCATGAATGAATTTTTAATTCACAGTATGTAATGGACAAGTTTACTTGGTAAGGCATAATGTTTTGTGAACTGCCTGTGAGTTTCCTCCTTTCTAGTAAAATACACCTTAGGTTTTGACAGCAAGTTTTGCATCTCTTGTACCAGTCACTGCAATTGAAAAATCAGTAGTAATTTATTATGGAGCTTGACGAGAGATTACTGCATTGATGTACATAAATTAGATAACCAAATATATATTTCCTTATATTATTTCCCCCATGGAGAAACTTAGACAACCATCTGTACCTGTTTGCATGCTTTCAACAAATATTCGTGATCATCTGAACAAAATGAAAGTGCCTTGGGATTAATTGCTTAAAGGAGCAATGTCTCTGGGTTTTTTCTCATCATTCTGCATTTAGTATTCATCATATTTAGAAGTGGGGGTTGAACTTTCTAAGTTGAGAAAGGTGATGCCTATGGTAGTTAGTTTAACAAATGGTGTTTTCTGTGACTCTTTTTTTTGTTAATTTTCTCCAGGGTTGTAAAGTGCGGGATCATGTTGTCAAATTAACCAGTCAACTTCAAAATGGTAAACTTACTTCAGTACCAGTCAGTCAAGTGTACTGTGATGTCCTGCAACACAAGGATATTGTCTGTGTGCCATTCTGTAAAACAGAGGAAAGGTAATTTCTTAAAGGCTAATCCCCAATTTCAACATTTAAACTTGTTGCAGAATTATATAAAACTTACTAATTTTTATGTTATGCTTGCATATTTTGGCATATATTGAAATTTTGCATAGTGATTACTATTTTCTTGTATATTCAACTTTTAAAACTTGGTCTTTGGTTTTGGGGGGGGTGGGGTGGAGGGAAACATGGGCGGTTCAAATGAGCCTTGACCAACATCAATGGTATGTTTTGCTAATATGTTAAACATTTTTGAAATTTTATGCTTATTGTACATGTGTATTTGCATGTCAGATGTACATTTATCAATTCAAATATATATTCATATAATGTTATGTTCTACATATAAGTATGTAGGAATATGTGCATATATATAAAATGTATATTATATATATGAAGTTTTATATATCTTCCTAAATGTCAAATCTGTTAAGTTTAGCATGTATTTGCTAGACCATAAGATATAGGAGCAGAATTAGGCCATACGACCCATCGAGTCTGCTCCGCCATTCAATCATGGCTGATATGATTCTCATCCCCATTTTCCTGCCTTCTCCCCTTAACCCTTGATCCCCTCATTGATCAAGAACCTATCTATGTCTGTCTTAAAGACACTCAATGGCCTGTCCTCCACAGCCCTCTGTGGCAATGAGTTCCACAGATTCACCACCCTCTGGCTGAAGAAATTCCTCCTCACCTCAGTTTTAAAGGAACGTCCCTTCACTCTGAGATTGTGCCCTCGAGTTCTAGTCTCTCCCACCATTGGAAACAACCTCTCCACGTCCGCTCTATCTTGGCGCCTCAGTATTCTGTAAGTTTCAATTAGATCCCTCCCCTCATCCTTCTAAACTCCATCGTGTATAGACCCAGACTCCTCAACTGCTCCTCAAATGACAAACCCTTAATTCCTGGGATCATTCTTGTGAACCTCTGGAACCCCACCAAGGCCAGCACATCCTTCCTTAGGTATTGGGCCCAAAACTGCTCACAATATTCCAAATGAGGTCTGACCAGAGCCTTATACAGCCTCAGCATTACATCTCTGCTCTTGCATTCTAGCCCTCTAGAAATGAATGCTAACTTTGAATTTGCCTTCCTAACTGCCAACTGAACCTGCATGTTATTCTTAAGAGAGTTCTGAACCAGGACTCCCAAGTCCCTTGTGCTTTAGATTTCCAAAACCTTTCCCTATTTAGAAAATACTCTACGCCTCTATTCTTCCTACCAAAGTGCATAACCTCACAATTCCCCACATTGTATTCTATCTGCCACTTCTTTGCCCACTCTCCTAGCCTGTCCAAGTCATTCTGCAGCCTCTCACTTCCTCAACACTGCCTGTCCCTCTACATATCTTTGTATCATCCGCAAATTTAGCAACCATGCCCTCAGTTCCATGTTCCAGATCATTAATGTATATAGTGAAAAGTTGTGGTCCCAACACTGACTCCTGTGGAACACCACTTGTGACAAGTTGCCATCCTTTAAAGAGTGCCCTTATCCCCACTCTTTTTTGCCTTCTATCTGTCAGCCAATCTTCTATCCATGCCTGTATCTTGCCTCTAACACCATTGGCCCTTAGCTTATTTAGCAGCCTCCTGTAAGGCACCTTTGAATGGAAATCAAAATGTCCACAGATTCAAAATAATCTGCAAACCAATATTAAACAGCAAAAATCATTGGTAACTTCCAGATACTTAATTTTTAATAACTTACTCAAATTTTGTGCTTAGGAAATAAGATTCTCGCCAGCTTTGTACAGCAATTATCATGGGGGATTTTAATCTGCATATCAATTGGTCAAACCAGGTCAATCAAGGCAGCCTTCAGGAGGAGTTCATAGAATGTATCCGCGATAGCTTCCTTGAACAGTATGTAATGGAACCAATGAAGGAGCAAGCTATCCCAGATCTGGTCCTGTGTAATGAGATGGGAATAATTAATGATCTTGCAGTTAGGGATCCTCTCGGAAGAAGCGATCACCGTATGGTTGAATTTAAAATACAGATGGAGCATGAGAAGGTAAAATCCAATACTTAAACAAAGGAGACTACAACGGGATGAGGGAGGCATTGGCTAAGGTAGACTGGGAGCAAAAACTTTATGGTGGGACAATTGAGGAACAGTGGAGGACTTTCAAAGCGATTTTTGACAGTGCTCAGCAAACTTATATACCAGTGATAAGGAAGATCTATAGAAAAAGAGATAATCAGCCATGGATATCTAAGGAAATAAAGGAGGGTTTCAAATTGAAAGAAAATGCATACCAAGTGGGAACCTAGAGGATTGGGAAATCTTTAAAGATCAACAGAAAGCCACGGAAAAAGCTATAAAGAAAAGTAAGATGGATTATGAGAGTAGACTAGCTCAGAATATAAAAACAGATAGCAAATGTTTCTACAAATATATAAAATGAAAAAGAGTGGCTAAAGTAAACATTGGTCCTTTAGAGGATGAGAAGGGGGATGTAATAACTGGAAATGAGAAAATGGCTGAGGCATTGAACAGGTATTTTGTGTCAGTCTTCACAGTGGAAGACACCAATAACATGTCAAAAATTGATGACAGGAAGGCTATGGCAGGTGAGGACCTAGAAACTATCATTATCATGAAAGAGATAGTGTTGGGCAAGTTAATGGGGCTAAAGGTAGACAAGTCTCCTGGTCCTGATGGAATGCATCCCAGGGTACTAAGATGGCAGGAGAAATAGCAAATGCACTAGTGGTAATTTACCAAAATTCGCTGGACTCTGGGGTGGTTCCCGCAGACTGGAAAACAGCAAATGTGACGCCACTGTTTAAAAAAGGAGGTAGATAAAAGGTGGGTAACTATATGCCGGTTAGCTTAACTTCTGCAGTAGGGAAAATGCTTGAATCTATCATCAAGGAAGAAATAGTGAGACATCTGGATATAAATTGTCCCATTGGTAAGATGCAGCATGGGTTCACGAAGGGAAGGTCATGTTTGACTAATTTGGTGGAATTCCTTGAGAACATTACATGTGCAGTGGACAATGGGGAACCTGTGGATGTGGTGTATCTGGATTTCCAGAAGACATTTGACAAGGTGCCGCACCAAAGACTGCTCCATAAGATAAAGGTGCACGTTGTTACGGGTAATGTATTAGCACGGATAGAGGATTGGTTAACTAACAGAAAGCAAAGAGTGGGGGTAAATGGGTGTTTTTCTGGTTGGCGATCAGTGACTAGTGGTGTGCCTCAGGGATCAGTGTTGGGACTGCAATTGTTTACGATTTACATAGATGATTTGGAGTTGGGGACCAAGTGTAGTGTGTCAAAATTCGCAGATGACACTAAGATGGGTGGCAGAGCAAAGTGTACAGAGGATGCTGAAAGTCTGCAAAGGAATATAGATAGTCTAAGTGAGTGGGCAAAGGTCTGGCAGATGGAGTCCAATGTTGGTAAATGTGAGGTCATCCATTTTGGTAGGAATAACAGCAAAATGGACTATTACTTAAATGGTAAAAAATTGCAGCATGCTGCTGTGCAGAGGGACCTGGGTGAGCTTGTGCAAGAATCACAAGGAGTTGGTTTGCAGGTGCAGCAGGTAATTAAGAAGGCAAATGGAATTTTGTCCTTCATTGCTAGAGGGATGGAGTTTAAAAACAGCGAGGTTACGTTGCAGCTGTATAAGGTGCTGGTGAGGCCACACCTGGAGTACTGTGTTTTGGTCTCCTTACTTGAGAAAGGATATTCTGGCACTGGAGAGGGTGCAGAGGAGATTCACTAGATTGATTCTGGAGTTGAGAGGGTTGGCTTATGAGGAGAGACTGAGTAGACTGGGGCTATACTCATTGGAATTCAGAAGAATGAGGGGAGATCTTGTAGAAACATATAAGATTCTGAAGGGAATAGATAAGATAGAAGCAGGGAAGTTGTTTCCACTGGCAGGTGAAACTAGAAGTAGGGGGCATAGCCTCAAAATAAGAGGAAGTAGATTTAGGATGAGTTGAGGAGGAACTTCTTCACACAAAGGGTTGTGAATCTGTGGAATTCCCTGCCCAGTGAAGCAGTTGAGGCTACCTCATTGAATGTTTTTAAGGCAAGGATAGATACATTTTTGAACAGTAAAGGAATTAAGGGTTATGGTGAGCGGGTCGGTAAGTGGAGCTGAGTCCACAAAAAGATCAGCCATGATCTTATTGAATGGCGGAGCAGGCTCGAGGGACCAGATGGCCTACTCCTCCTCCTAGTTCTTATGTTCTTTGTTTTTGCTCACTTCTTCATACTGGCAGTCAGACACCTAGTTATAGAAATAGTAAAAGTTTAACCTCACTAAAAGCTTATACTTCAATGTGAAACAGTAAGTTAGCTGTTTAATGAGTACTGTGATCTTTGAAAAGAGCAGAGAGCATAGCCAATTTTCTACTTTTACTGGCAACCAGTATGCAAGATCAGAGTTAAAGTTTAATTGAGCAGGCGAGTAGCTGGGAAACATGAAAGGAAAAAAAGCTTGCATTTATATAGTGCCTTTCAAAACCTCAGAACATCCCAAAGCACTTACAGTCCATTAAGTACTTTTAAAGAAATGTGAATGTTGACATATTGCTATGTTTTGCTGCTGTTGTAGAAGAATGAGAAGGATGTAAGGAGGGAATAACGATGGAGAGATTTCTGTCAGCAAGTACATTACTCCATTGGGTGAGGAGGGGGGAATATATTTAATCAAATGCTGCTCAGTTGGAGATTCCTTTCACAAAATTCAGTTGAAGTAGTTGGAACGCATCCACATAATGCAATACTGGTGCCGATCTGGTTGAAGTGTGCTTGGCCCCATCTACATTGCTCAGTGAGGGTTAGGAGAGCCATCCAACCAAAGTACTGCAAGACCTTTATTCCGCTGCACCAAAAGCTGAGTAAAATAATGATAAACATATTCCGTAAGCTGGTTGGTCAATGGCATTGGGGATGAAGGAACAGTAAAATGATCTGTCTTTACGTTTACTAATCTCTGGTGCAACACTATCTGATGGTAGTGGTTGGGAACTGTCATCGCAGTTCAAATAGAGATTAAAGAAAATAATGAACTTACATTTATATAGCACCTGCAGGATGACCCAAAACACTTTACAGATATTGAAGTGTGGTTATCATTGTGATCTAACCGCAACAGCCAATCTGTGGACAGCAAGGTCTCACAAACAGTAATGAAATAATCCAGGTCATCCAAATATAGGTGATGATTGCTTCTCTTCAAATAGTGCTGTTTAGTGGGAGGATGGTTTGTGTGGTGATTTCTGTTCAGTACTGGGAGAGGAGTTTTGGATGTTATTGGGGTGGTGGAGATTGAACCATATTTTCCACTCTACACAGAGCTGGGATATATTTTGTTAGGATTCTGTCACCTGTTTTTTGGGGTTTTTTAAACCTTGATTGAGGTAAATTGCCTTTGAATGACGAATCTGTTTTGCACTGGTATATTGTCTTGTTTCTATGAATTTAGAATTTATTTTAATCTTTTCATCACCAGATGCTGATTAATGTCTGCAGGATGGTGGGGAAACAGAAGTCTCCCTAAACTCTGCTCACGGGCTGAGGGGGCTATTTGCAATCTTTGCTCACTGGAGTGAGGGAAAGTGGCTCTTACCTTTCTAATTGGATGCTCTCCTATCATTGCCTCATATAGATTGTGGGATTTTTTGATACTGTCAGTAGGGAGGGGCTGTAATCTTCTATCATTGAAATGCTAATTAGTTGAGCAATGTCAACTTGGAGCCTGGTTTTATATGCTCCCCTCCACATCTCTGGTATAGCCCTTCTCAGCAAATCTACTAGTTGCTTAGTCGTTTGCATGGTTATTCAAGACTGTCCCACGATTTTCATCAACACTTTTACACAATTCCATAACACATAATGTACTTCTAAAACAACTGATTATTACCTAGCGGTAGACACCTGAGATGGTTTCAACGCATCAGGAGTTAATACTTTAATCAATTAATCATCATTATTACTGCACCTACAGGTGACATGGTCAATGTGTCTGTGAAACCCTAAAACTGCTGTTTTTTAAAAATATGTAATTGGCAATCCTGCATAGTGTTTCACCTGAGTAGTCAAGACCAAGGGCATGTTTCGGGATGAGCAGAGTTAGAAAGTTGAACCAAGGAGAGAGAGAGAGAGGAGGGGACAAAAGATAAGGCAAGTAATGGGGTGGGAAATGAGGAAAAGAAAAGAAGTAGCAGAAGGAAGGAGACAAAGTGGAGTGAAGGTGGGAGTTCATGGTGGGGAAGGTGATGGGTTTTCCTCAATTAATGGCAGTAAGCGTCATAGGTTCTGCTGGGTGATTTTTGCTTCAATTGTGGGAGAGTGGCTCTGGTCTGGAATACTGGGCAGAATTCTCCCAAGCCCCGCCGACGTGTTTAATGGTGGGCACGTTGGGAGAAAATGACAGGAAGACCAAAAGTCATCTCACATTGGCATGAATTTGCAGCAGGATCTTGTGCTGGCACCTGCCATGGTGGGTTGTAAAACCCATCAGAGGATGCATCCGGTTAATTGGATGCAGTTGAAAACCTGAGCCCCCACCATATCTGTGATGCTGGCAGGAAAACATGCCGTTCATAGAACGTGGTATGTAGATGTCGGGACTCATCTGAACAATGCCTGTGACTGCCTCTGGAACCCTGAGTCTTGGACCACCATAGTACTGGGTTGAAGGTGCACCTACAGGTGAGCCTTTCAAATCAGGTGCCCTGGAGCGTTTCCATCTTCCAGCCTCAGAATGTTCCTGGAGATCCACCTTCATTCTCAGGTGATCCACCATCCTTCTTCAATAGTGGGTCAAATAGTAGAAGCCCATCACAGTTTCGATTCTAAAATCTGGACACCTTTTCAGCATGGCACCCAGACACGACATCGGACTACACAACAATCCAGGCCTGCTCCACCGCTGCATACGGAGTGAAACACCCAGGTGCATAATTAATGAGGTTGGGGTCGGAAGATTTGGCATATTTTCCCGCCAGCTGACAGTGGAAAACACTCCACGTTCCTAATCCAACACGGCATTTGGTCTCAAATTGGGAGATCTCCACCCACTGTCTCAGTAGATAGACTGGTGAGCAGTATTCACTGTAAGCTGCACAGGTGTGCTGCCAAGTAGCAATTAGGAATGTGCCATGTAGGGAACAACCAGACTGCATACAAGAACATTCCCTTTAAATGACCACTGAGTGGGTCAATCTTAAAGGGACTGCACAGTGCAATAAACCAGCTGCTAATTGAAGTTAGTGGGTGAATTTTTTTTCATTTAGGTGAAAAGGTCAGTATGTAATTTTTAATACAGCCTGAGCAAGTGTGGTGAACCATCGTTGGTTCCCACTAGATAGTACTGAGCCAGGGTCTGGCCAGTACTACAAGTATGTATATATATTGCTGTTGGGGTTAGGGATGGGTTGTTCTACTTGTTGCTGTTGGGGTTAGGGTTGGGTTGTTACACCTTTGTATTATAGTTATTGTGGTACATCCCAGTCAGGCTCCGCCTCCTGGGAGAGGTATAAAGGTCTCTGCTCTGTCTGGGACCCCTCAGTCTGGGATTGTGTATATAATTAGTAGCTGCCTTGTTACAGCAAATAAAAGCCTTTATTTCCTGAGCATCAAGCCTCGTGTGTGATAACGCGCATCAATTTTATTTGCTGTAAATAAACTCTCGTCGAAGAAAAAAAGAGAGTATGGAGCAGATACTGAAGCCCGAACGCCTTACACTAGATCCACGTGCGGTGGGCGCCTCTAACACCTTCGACCACTGGTTGAAATGTTTTGAGGACTACCTGGCAGCCTCCGCAGCGGTCACCACAGATGATGACAGACTCCGGGTCCTACATGCGAGGGTAAGCGACACCGTCTACCTCGCGATCCGTGCGGCCACCGATTACACAAAGGCCCTCGAGCTTCTGAAGAAGCGTTATATTAAACCGCCCAACGAAATACACGCTCGTTACCTCTTAGCCACTCGACGACGGCAGTCCAGCGAAACGATGGAGGAATACGCGAACAAGCTCCTACAGCTAGCCAGGGGCTGTAACTGCAAAGCAGTGTCGGCAGAGCAGAATATGAACGACCTCGCTCGAGATGCGTTTGTGGCGGGAGTCGGATCGTCGTACATCCGACTCAAACTACTGGAGAAAGGTAACCTTGACCTTACCCAGGCAATAGAACTAGCGGAGATGCTGGAGACGGCCTCCAAAAGCCTAGTATTGTATCCTGAAGACCACGTGGAGACAACGTGGCAGAAGCAGTCGCCAATCCCTCCTCGTCCCTCGGGTTCGAAATGCTGCGTAATGGCGTGCTCACACTCGGGCCAGACGATGGCAGCAGCTCCGGGCGGCCCGCAGTGTTACTTCTGTGGGGGAGCGAAGCATACTCGGCAACGGTGTCCCACTAAAGCTGTGTTGTGCTCCGCCTGCGGTAAGAAGGGGCACTATTCGAAAGTGTGCCGATCTAAATCTGCTTCTCGGAACAGCAGTGCGGCCTGTGATTCCTCAGAGCCCGGTTCTTCGTCGTTGGTCGGCACCGACCGCGAACGACCAGCAGGGGTCATCCTCGTCAATCTCGGCTGCCTGCAGTGGCGCTCATGAACCAACGGTGGCGCGATCATCCTGGACCAGGCCAAGCCTCATAGACTTGACAAGTCTGATTAAAATGAAAAGGGAGGCGTACGTTAAGTCCAGGCAACTGAAAACAGATGGAGCTCTGGAGGAATACAGAGAGAGTAGGAAAGAACTCAAACGGGGAGTTAGAAGGGCAAAAAGAGGTCACGACATGTTCTTGGCAGGCAGGATTAAGGAGAATCCTAAGGCATTCTATTCATACGTTAGGAACAAAAGAGTTGTCAGGGAGAAAATCGGACCTCTCAGGGACAAAGGAGGGGAATTATGCTTAGAACCCAAGGGAATAGGGGAGATCCTAAATGAATTCTTTGCATCGGTATTCACGAAGGAGAGGGGCGAGTTAACCGGGAGTGTCTCGGAGGGAGGTGTTGACCCGTTAGAGATAATCTCCATTACAAGAGAGGAAGTGTTAGGTTTTTTAGGGAACATTAAAACTGACAAAGCCCCAGGGCCTGATGGCATCTATCCTCAACTGCTCAGGGAGACGAGAGATGAAATTGCTGGGCCTCTGACGGAAATCTTTGTCGCTTCTTTGGACACGGGTGAGGTCCCTGAGGATTGGAGGATAGCGAATGTGGTCCCGTTGTTTAAGAAGGGTAGCAGGGATAACCCAGGAAATTATAGGCCGGTGAGCTTGACGTCCGTGGTAGGGAAGTTGTTGGAGAGGATTCTTAGAGACAGGATGTATGTGCATTTAGAATGGAACAATCTCATTAGTGACAGACAGCATGGTTTTGTAAGAGGGAGGTCGTGCCTTACAAATTTGGTGGAGTTTTTTGAGGAAGTGACAAAAACGGTTGATGAAGGAAGGGCCGTGGATGTCGTCTATATGGATTTCAGTAAGGCATTTGACAAAGTCCCACATGGCAGGTTGGTTAAGAAGGTTAAGGCTCATGGGATACAAGGAGAAGTGGCTAGATGGGTGGAGAACTGGCTTGGCCATAGGAGACAGAGGGTAGTGGTCGAAGGGTCTTTTTCCGGCTGGAGGTCTGTGACCAGTGGTGTTCCGCAGGGCTTTGTACTGGGACCTCTGCTATTTGTGATATATATAAATGATTAGGAAGAAGGTGTAACTGGTGTAATCAGCAAGTTTGCGGATGACACGAAGATGGCTGGACTTGCGGATAGCGAAGAGCATTGTCGGGCAATACAGCAGGATGTAGATAGGCTGGAAAATTGGGCGGAGAGGTGGCAGATGGAGTTTAATCCTGATAAATGCGAAGTGATGCATTTTGGAAGAAATAATGTAGGGAGGAGTTATACAATAAATGGCAGAGTCATCAGGAGTATAGAAACACAGAGGGACCTAGGTGTGCAAGTCCACAAATCCTTGAAGGTGGCAACACAGGTGGAGAAGGTGGTGAAGAAGGCATATGGTATGCTTGCCTTTATAGGACGGGGTATAGAGTATAAAAGCTGGAGTCTGATGATGCAGCTGTATAGAACGCTGGGTAGGCCACATTTGGAGTACTGCGTCCAGTTCTGGTCGCCGCACTACCAGAAGGACGTGGAGGCGTTAGAGGGAGTGCAGAGAAGGTTTACCAGGATGTTGCCTGGTATGGAGGGTCTTAGCTATGAGGAGAGATTGGGTAGACTGGGGTTGTTCTCCTTGGAAAGACGGAGAATGAGGGGAGATCTAATAGAGGGGTACAAGATGATGAAGGGTATAGATAGGGTGAACAGTGGGAAGCTTTTTCCCAGGTCGGAGGTGACGATCACGAGGGGTCACGGGCTCAAGGTGAGAGGGGCGAAGTATAACTCAGATATCAGAGGGACGTTTTTTACACAGAGGGTGGTGGGGGCCTGGAATGCGCTGCCAAGTAGGGTGGTGGAGGCAGGCACGCTGACATCGTTTAAGACTTACCTGGATAGTCACATGAGCAGCCTGGGAATGGAGGGATACAAACGATTGGTCTAGTTGGACCAAAGAGCGGCACAGGCTTGGAGGGCCGAAGGGCCTGTTTCCTGTGCTGTACTGTTCTTTGTTCTTTGACATTCAGGTAAACGACCACTTGATTTATTGTCTGTTTGACAGCGGGAGCACTGAGAGCTTTATCCACCCAGACGCTGTGAAGCGGTGTGGACTCCGGATTCAACCTGTCAAACAGACAATTTCTATGGCATCAAGGTCCCGGTCTGTCACCGTGCTAGGGAGTTGCGTGGTAACTTTAACAGTGCAAGGCACAGTTTACGAGCGTTTCAAGCTCCTAGTGTTGCTTCACCTTTGCGCGCCAATACTTCCCGGACTAAACTTCATGGTCCACTTGAGGAGTGTAACCCTACAGTACGGTGGGCCACTCCCTTCGCTTTCAGTGGGAGAACAGCAGCCTCCAAATTGCCCAACGCCTGTAGCCTCTCGATGCTGAAGATTACCACACCCTCCCTGTTCCAGAATCTTGTGCCAGGCTGCAAGCCCATTGCGACTAAGAGTAGGCGTTACAGCGCTGAGGATCGGATCTTCATTCGATCTGAAGTTCAGCGGCTCCTCAAGGAAAGGATCATACAACCCACCGCTAGTCCGTGGAGAGCGCAGGTCGTGGTGGTCAAGAGTGGGAACAAACCCCGGATGGTCATTGACTATAGTCAGACCATTAATAGATACACGCAGCTGGATGCGTATCCCCTCCTGCGCATATCTGACATGGTCAATCAGATTGCGCAGTACCGGGTGTTCTCCACCATAGACCTCAAGTCTGCCTACCACCAACTCCCCATTCGCCCAGAGGACCGACAATACACGGCTTTTGAGACGGATGGTCGCTTGTATCACTTTCTCAGGGTTCCCTTTGGTGTCACCAATGGGGTCTCGGTCTTCCAGCGTGCTATGGACCGAATGGTGGACCAGAACGGGCTGCGGGCTACCTTCCCGTACCTGGATAACGTCACCATCTGCGGCCATGACCAGCAGGACCACGACACAAATCTCCTGAATTTCCTACGCACTGCATCTCGCCTGAACCTGACCTACAACAGGGAGAAGTGCGTGTTTCGTACGCGCCGTTTAGCCATCCTAGGATACGTGGTGGAAAACGGGGTCATTGGCCCTGATCCAGACCGTATGCACCCCCTCTCTGAACTTCCCCTGCCCACTAGTGCAAAAGCACTGAGAAGATGCTTAGGCTTCTTCTCTTATTATGCACAGTGGGTTCCCAATTACGTGGACAAAGCCCGTCCGCTCATTAAGTCCACTTCTTTTCCCCTAACACCAGAGGCCCGATTGGCCTTTGATAAATTAAAAGCCGACATCGCGAAAGCTACGATGCACGCTGTTGATGAGTCCATCCCCTTTCAGGTGGAGAGCGATGCATCTGATTTCGCCCTGGCCGCCACACTTAACCAGGCGGGCAGGCCCGTCGCATTTTTTTCCCGCACCCTCCAAGGCCCCGAAATTCGGCATTCAGCGGTGGAAAAGGAGGCCCAGGCCATTGTGGAGGCCGTCAGGCACTGGCGCCATTACTTGGCGGAAAAACGGTTCACCCTGATCACGGACCAGCAGTCCGTGGCGTTCATGTTTAATAACACGCTGAGGGGCAAGATCAAGAACGACAAGATCTTGCGGTGGAGAATTGAACTCTCCACCTATAACTATGACATCATGTATCGTCCAGGGAAACTCAATGAGCCCTCGGATGCCCTCTCGCGTGGAACATGCGCCAGTATACAGGAGGACCGTTTGCAGGCTCTCCATAATGACCTATGCCATCCTGGGGTCACTCGGCTCTACCACTTTATAAAAGCCCGCAATCTGCCCTACTCGGTGGAGGATGTCAGGTCCATAACAAGAAGCTGTCGGGTATGCGCGGAATGCAAACCGCACTTTTACCGACCTGACCGGGCACAATTAGTCAAGGCCACTCGTCCCTTCGAGAGACTGAGTGTCGATTTTGAGGGCCCCCCTTCCCTCAACAGATCGGAATGTGTACTTCCTCAACATCATTGACGAGTACTCTAGATTCCCTTTTGTTATTCCCTGCTCTGATACATCCGCTGCCACGGTTATCAAGGCATTCCGTGATCTTTTTACCCTGTTCAGGTACCCCAACTACATTCACAGCGACAGGGGCTCGTCGTTCATGAGCAATGACTTGAGGCAATACCTGCTCTCATACGGGATTGCCTCTAGTAGAACCACGAGCTACAACCCTAGGGGTAACGGACAGGTGGAGCGTCAGAATGCTACAGTCTGGAAGGCTGTCTTACTGGCATTGAAGTCAAAAAGCCTTCCAGTCTCCCGTTGGCAAGAGGTGCTCCCTGATGTGCTCCATTCCATACGCTCACTCCTGTGTACGGCAACCAACGCTACTCCCCATGAGAGGCTGTTTTCATTCCCTCGGAAGTCTTCCTCTGGGACCTCATTACCGTCTTGGTTGACGTACTCAGGACCTGTCCTCCTGCGGCGACATGTAAGGGCCCGCAAGTCCGACCCGTTGGTCGAACAGGTCCATCTCCTCCACGCCAACCCTCAGTATGCCTATGTGGCATACCCTGACGGGCGAGAGGACACGGTCTCGATCCGAGACCTGGCACCAGCAGGGGACGTAGCAACCCCTGTCGCTCGCATACCCCCTGTTACAAACGCCATAACTCTTGTTTCCCCTCCGGACACGGCGCGGGCAGCATCGGGACCATTACTTAACCCTTTTACTCCCGTGTACAGCTTGCCTGAGTCCAGAGGATGGTCGCCACTTCAGGGCGTGTTGGAACTCCATGGATTACCGTCACCTCAGGGTCAACTGGCCCGTGAGTCTGTGGAGGAACAGTTGGACATCGCCTTGGGGAGAACGCCACCGCAAGTGCCTACTCCGGTGTCATCGCCGGTATTGAGGAGGTCACAACGACGGTGCGGTCCCCCTGACCGACTGAACTTATAGACTGATGACAAATTATTCTGTTTTTGTACCCCGCCGGCCTTTGTCTTCAAAGGAGGGGTGAATGTGGTGAACCATCGTTGGTTCCCACTAGATAGTACTGAGCCAGGGTCTGGCCAGTACTACAAGTATGTATATATGTTGCTGTTGGGGTTAGGGATGGGTTGTTCTACTTGTTGCTGTTGAGGTTAGGGTTGGGTTGTTACACCTTTGTATTATAGTATTGTGGTACATCCCAGTCGGGCTCTGCCTCCTGGGAGAGGTATAAAGGTCTCTGCTCTGTCTGGGACCCCTCAGTCTGGGATCGTGTATATAATTAGTAGCTGCCTTGTTACAGCAAATAAAAGCCTTTATTTCCTGAGCATCAAGCCTCGTGTGTGATAACGCGCATCAGCAAGAAAAGACTTCTCAGCAGATTGACATGAGTCTTGAGTTTCATTGTGTTTTGTTGGGGCTGGAGTTGTAGGAGGTAAAGGTCTATGTTGTTGAGTCATAGGTTCAATATCAGGCCAGCAGCAGTTGTGTTTTCTTTGCCTGGGAATGCAATTCTTCATGTTTTCGGCCTGGTGTAACAGATAGACCGAACATTTTAGTAGTGTTGTAGAGGGAGATTTTTCTTACCACAAATTTTTTGTTGCCACTTCAGTTACTGCTTCTGTTGTTAAACCGATCACAGTACCATCCTTTTGCAATTTAAATGAACTTTTAATTGATTTTTCTCAAGTCCTTAAATCTTGTATTATTTTGGAAGGATCTTCTTTCAAAATGTTTCCCTGTTTGGTGCAATCCCAAAGGCGTGCGTACTTTTTGCAGTGTGGGCTCACGTGTTACATTGTCATGTAATTTCATGCTCACAGTGTGCATGCAATACCATTGGGATGTTGAAACTATACGCAGTCCTTAATGGCTTGATTTTGTGGTCAGCAACAAAGTGGTGGCATTTGCTGCTGATTCGCTGGCTACAGCAAGAACTTCAATTTCTTGCTGCAGCATGGCCCATTGAGGGAATAATCTACAAGGACTCGAGGTACATTCTTGGTGAAGCTATGCCCCCTAATAATGTCACTCACTGAAGATGTGCCCCTTGAGGTCAGTCAAAGGCAGATTGGTTATTGTTTTAAATACTTTTAAACACTGAAGCATTTTATAAAACTATTACAAACCTCTAAATACTGAGACAGAGGGAGAAAGGAAGAGAAAATGTGGGAGGGAGATAGAAATGGAGACAGAGAAAGAGGCGAGATACTGAGGCAGATAAGAGATGAAGAGAAACTGGGCTGAGACCTTAGACATTGAGGGAGAGAGACCTAGAGATAAAGGGGTCATGAGAGAGGAACCTCTTATACTGTAGAGGAGAGAAAAGTGAGCATTCATTTCCTCAGCCCTTTTTGCTCCTGCACAGCCTCAATACTGTGATACTGGAACCATTCGGAGGCAGCTGCAATGGATTTATTTCACCCAGACATCCCACTTCATAACGCTAGAGAACCAACTTGCCATGAAAATATTCGACTCTCAAATTGGCTTTTATAAACCAGAGAGAAACTGCTGGGAAGTACATTTGCTGTTCACCCCATACTCTTGTAAATATAGAACTGGAAATGGTGGAAATAATTAAAGGCAGTGAGTATCTCATCTGTTAAACCACACAATCGGTAGCAGCTCCACACTCTGAATATTAATAGCATTTAAAAGCGCTGGATTGTTGAAAATATTTTCGAAAAAGTCAAATGAAGAATCCAGCCTTTTAGGTTCTGACATTCTTCTGATATAAATGAAATCCGGATGAGCATACAGGTGGTCAGAAGGTGGTTTCACAAAATGTGCACATCCAGAATATTTAATTCATTTCAAAGAGAATTTGACATCCATTACATACTTATCTGATTCTATCATCCAGTAATGTTTCTGTGTTTTACAACAGTGAATTTATTACATTGTAAAAACTACTTTCAATTGCCTTTTTTTAAAAATTGGGTAGTAAACTTAAGTGCTACAAATAGGGAGTTTACACTGCAAAAGATGCCACTGTTTGGAAATATTTTGTGTATTTAGATGTATTTGTGCAGAGCTACTTTAGGTTAAAGCGCTCGTTAATTTGAAGCTCTGGTCCTGCTAATATCAGCTTTCACAAAATAGGTGTTAAAATCAGTGCAACTATGAGCAATCAAATTATTGAATTACAACTCTTTGCTGCTTTACAGAGCAGCTCGGTGAGATCAATGTTAGACATTCCTTTGGATCCCATTGAGGCACACCGTAACATAAGAACATAAGAAATAGGAGCAGGAGTAGGCCATCCGGCCCCTCGAGCCTGCCCCGCCACTCAACAAGATCATGGCTGATCTGAAGCGAATCAGTTCCACTTACCCGCCTGCTCCCCATATCCCCTAATTCCCTTATCGATCAGAAAACTATCTACCCGTAACGTCCGGCAAGTACACATACTGGAAGTTATGGAATCACTATTGGGACTGCAAAATCCAGGCCAATAAATAACTCTGTGATCTTCTATAGATAGAATGGGGCATCAAAGCCAAGAATATTTTTCAGCTGAAACAAAGTTAGAGAGTAGGATATAATTGGGTCAGGGCCAGAGGCAGATTTACAATGAAACACACCGTGCCTAGGCGCAGGACCTGACCAGTAGAGAGGCCCTGCGCCGGTGCACTGGTTATTCAATCGGTAGCTGATTACGCTGCACGTCAGCAGAAAATGCAAAGTGAAATCACTCTGATTAGTGAGTTTGAAAGAACAGGAAAACTGGTAACAAATGGTTAACTTGAGGTGCATATGTGAGACAACGACGAGAAGCGAGGTGAGGCAGCTGAGATTTGCGAATCAAGCCACGAGGAGCCAAGCAGGTTTGTTCCAGGCGCTGGCACTAGATGATCCAGGCGCACGAGGCGTGACTGCCAAATCAAGCCACAAAGCCAGCCGCTGAACAGGCAAGGCGAGTGGGTTTGCACTGGGCGCTGGTTATGTGAAACCTGGCCAGCAATAGCAAAGTGTGACCCCTGAATTGAGCCGCTGAGCAGGTTTGCGCCTGCATTTGCGGACCCAGGCCATCAAAAGCAAGGTGAGTAAGATTGTGAGAATGGTAGCGTATGAGGAGTCGGGGGAAACAGAGGGGTTGAGGGTGTGGGAGAGGAGAGTATGTGAGGATATTGGGTTGCAGACTCGCAGGGAGGGAGAGTTTATGATGGGGTTGGGGGTCCATGTAGAGGGATGGTTTGTGAGTGGAATGTGCAAAAGGAGAGAAGTGAGTGTTGTTTGAAATCCATGTTCAGAATCACAGCTTCATAGTTAAAAGGTGAAGCCAATTTTTGCAGAGCTTGAACCTGCTGCTGCTGCTATAAGGCTGCAGAGGAAGGGTCCCTCAAGATCCCTCAAATTCTGAAGTGGCCAGGTCACTTTAACCTCCATGCACCCCCCCACCCCGGTCACCGGTCAGGATTTGAAATTATTGCAGCACTCCATTCTGCAGCAGGGTTTTTCCTTTTTCCTTGTCGGAAGCTGCAGGTGAGATCATGCCGCTTTGAAGTCCTCTGACATAGGAGATGTTAATTTCACCTGGCAGGGGTGGAAGGTTTAATTCTGCCCAGCTGTGTACTCAGCCCCGATGTATGCACACAGCTTTGATTTGAATTTACTGTGGCTTCCCAGCAAGCAGATATCGTTGAAACCCTCTTTTTTGCAGTTGAAATCTTTGATCTGAAACAAGTTCATGTTCAGTGCCTCAAAAGATTCAACTGTCAGATCAAGGGATTTCTATTATCCTCTAGCCGTCTGTCTTTATTTTGATTGCTCTTCACAGTAAACTGCACCTCAAGTGCCCCATTGATCCCGACCCCAATGTAGACAGAGTCAATAATTCTCTTTGACAGCGAGGGCCATTTGACCTGGTGCTTCAAGCCTGCTAATTGTATTTAAATGTGTATTTGAATATTAATAGGCTTCCCGCCCGCTTTGGCCAGGAACCTTATCAGCACTATCAGCTCAGCCTAGGAGGGCCGCAGCGGGTCTGGTGCTAAACCCGCTGGTCTGGAGAAACGCCCCCATGGGTATGAGAGTTGGTGGTGTCCACCCTCTGGTAAAATGAAGAATTACTGACAGCAACTTTTGGATTTCTACATTATTCAGCATGTTTCCAAGTTCCAGAAGTTGCTGCCATTTTACAGGAGTAATGATAACCAGCACTACAGATTTACTGTCATTCCCATCTATGTAATCACCAGCCTGATGAGTGAATGTGGAATGGCAGCAACCTGCAAGTAGAATTTCTCCTTTTTTTCAAAATGTCAAATAAAAGCCTAAGGAGGTGGTCATTACTAAATAGAGTTGAGCGGTTAGACAGCTGAAAAAGTTAAAAATTCAGAAACATTTGTTCCCTTTAAACACATTTTTTTTTAAATAAAGAAATTCGAACAAAGTGATGACTTTAAAATAATTTAAAGTAAAGAAAATACTCCTTTAAAAAAAAATTAAACGTGTCTATGTATGAACATTTTATTAATGTGTTTCTGAACATATATTTGAAAGCCTGCTTGCTAGCTGCACTTAATTGAACTGCAAACAGTAAATCAAGTTGGTGGCATAACTGGCACAGGCAGCTTGGAACTTTCCTCTAGGTAGATATTGATTATAAAATATTTGTGACAGTTTACATTGATAGAACTTATTATTGGGTTCCTGGGACATGAAAAGAAATCCAGAACTATCAGTTATTTTAATGCATTTCTTGCTGAACCAAAATATGGCTTCTACAAGTCACGTGATTACAAGGTTGGCCCTTTGTTCTGGGAGCTACCACCAGGAGTTACAAGAACAAAATAATTATTCCCCAGCCAGTAATATCCCACACCTCATTGTACAGACCCCCTGTAATTAAAAAAAACCTGGAAACCCACACATTGAAACTTGTTATGCTTACAGAGCTGCTATCACACCTGGAACTGTCCAGGCCCATTTCAAAAAGGAACCAAAGGCACAAGGTTTTCATCTCATAAACTCACTTTCAATGAGTCTGCCTAGACAATGGCTTCCAAACACCAGACCCTCAATATGGATTGCAACTCTTTCAACAACTGTACACAAAAAGCTAGACAACTCCAACCTGATGAGTTTCCACTCCATCATTCTACTTGCGATCATCAGGAAAGGCTCACCAACAGTGCTACCAAGCAGCACTTCTTAGCAATAACATACTCACTGACATTCAGTTGGGTACCGCCCGGGTTACTTAGCTGACCTCACTACAGCCTTGGTTCAAACATGGCAGAAGAAATGAACTCCAGAGGTGACGTGAGAATGATGGTCTTGATATCAAAGCAGCATTTGACCAAGTGTCGCATCAAGGAGCTGCAGCAAAACTGAAATCGATGAAAATCTGAAGGAAAACTCAGGACTATTTGGAGTCATACAAAGGTTGTGGCTGTTGGTCAATTATTTCAGTTCCAGAACATCACTGCACAAATTCTTCAGGGCAGTGTCCTAGGCCCAACAATCTTCAGCTGCTTCATCAATGACCTTCCTTCCATCATAGGATTAGAAGTGGAGATGTTCGCAGATGATTACACAATGTTCAGCACCATTCACGACTCCTCAGAAATTGAAGCAGTCCATGTCCAAATGCAGCAAGACCAGGAAGTGGTATCCAGGCTTGAGCTGACAAGTGGAAAGTAATACTTGTGCCACATAAGTGTCAGCGAGTCGCCATCTCCAACAAGAGAGAATTTAACCATCGCCCCATGACATTCAATGACATTACCATCACTATCAACATCCCAAGGGTTACCATTGAGCAGAAATTGAACTGGGGCAGCTATATAAATACTATGACTACAAGTGTAGGTCAGAAGCTAGGAATCCTGCGGTGAGTAACTCACCTCACTCCCCAAAGCCAGTACACCATTTACAAAGGCACAAGTCAGGAGTGTGATGGAACATGCTCCACTTGCCTGGATGAGTACACCTCCAACAACACTGAACAAGCTCAACATTGAGAGGTCATTGAGAGGAGGTTGGTGTGAGAGGTTCGGTTGGTCGGAGGGGATGGGGGCACATGGGAGGGATGTGCAGTTGTTGGGGCAGGGGTGTTGCAGACAGGTGGGGATTGCAAACATGGGGAGTCCAGTGTGGAGGTCCCATGAGGGGTCATCCCATTAGGGGTTGGGGTGGAGGGTGTGTTTGTGATGGCTCCAGGAGGGGTGTTGTATTATGTGGGGTGGGGTGAAGGGGGGTGGGGTGTTGTGGAGGGTGGTCGGAAGAACTCAGTTCCCAGAAGTAAGAGGTATTTTTAATTCTTCAAGCATTTTCTGGGTAGCTATTACTGTAACACAACTGCAATATCTGAAGTTTGCAATTTAAATCACATTTTCTGACGATTCCCATTGCAATGCAAAGAAGGATGTGGAAGCGCTGGAAAGAGTGCAGAGGAGATTTACCAGGATGCTGCCTGGTTTGGAGGGTAGGTCTTATGAGGAAAGGTTGAGGGAGCTAGGGCTGTTCTCTCTGGAGCGGAGGAGGCTGAGGGGAGACTTAATAGAGGTTTATAAAATGATGAAGGGGATAGATAGAGTGAACGTTCAAAGACTATTTCCTCGGGTGGATGGAGCTATTACAAGGGGGCAAAACTATAGGGTTCGTGGTGGGAGATATAGGAAGGATATCAGAGGTAGGTTCTTTACGCAGAGAGTGGTTGGGGTGTGGAATGGACTGCCTGCAGTGATAGTGGAGTCAGACACTTTAGGAACATTTAAGCGGTTATTGGATAGGCACATGGAGCACACCAGTATGATAGGGAGTGGGATAGCTTGATCTTGGTTTCAGATAAAGCTCGGCACAACATTGTGGGCCGAAGGGCCTGTTCTGTGCTGTACTGTTCTATGTTCTATGTTCAATGCAATTGCCCATCGGAAGTTTGAAAATCCTGGAAAGTTGCCATGCAGTCTTTACGTAGCAACTTCCGAGGGTGGTTCCCAGTGCATCTTTGGGATACCTCCCCCCGCAGATACACTGCCCTGGAGCTCAGAAGTTACAGGCTCAACTGTAACACTGGTAGTATGTAAGCTAAAATTTGCTTACCTAAAGCAGTAAACTTTCTTCACTTCTCCCCAGTATAAAGGTCAGGTTAGAATAAATAAGCATTTCCAAATTAACATTGTAGTAAATTAACTTCTGAGGATACGTTTGCTTGGAATAAAATATTTGGTTAAAATAGTGATTGGCTTCTCATAAAGTTTTAATTCAAATCTTGTTACAGTAATTCAAACACAAATCTTTCTGGGGAGCAAGACCTTGATTTTGATATCTTAGCTGAACCTAATTCATGGAATGGACAGAAAATGGGAGATGTCACAACTGTAAGTATTTACACTTTCCAATAGTTGCTTTTCTGATGTGGGAAATGGTATTTCAAAAGTCAAGTTATATTCTACTGAATGTTTTATAATGGAAGTTATCTGCACTCTTAGTGTTTCAGGCACTTTCTGACATTATACATGAAAAAAGAGCAGTAGGCCATTTGGACCCTTGAGCATATTCTGCCATTCAGTACAATCATGGCTGATCTCATTGTGACCTTAACTCAGTTTTCCCACCTACTCCAACAGCCTTGTAGATAAAACTCTGCCTAACTTAGGCTTTAACATATTCAATGACTGAGCTTCCATAGTTTCTAGAGTGGTAAGTTCCAAAATGTCTGAGAGCAAAAATTCCTCCTTCTATCTTAAATGCGATGAGTTTATTTATAAACTGTGCCCCCTAGCTCTAGGCTCCCCCACAAGAAGAAACATCCACCCAACATCTCCCTTCTCAAAGCCCCCCAGAATTTTGTATGTTTCAATAAGGCCACCTCTTATTCTTCCAAACTCCAATAAGGACAGATCCAACCTGCTCAACCTTTCCACATTATATAACCCAGGATTCAGCTTAGTGAACCTTCTCTGAACTGCCTTCAATGCAAATCTGTCTCCTCTTAAGTAAGGAGACCAAATCTGCACACGGTATTCTAGTTGTGTAGAATGCCCTGTACAGCTGAAGCAAGACTCCCTACTTTTGTAATCCATCCATTTTACATCAAAGGCTAAAATGCTTTGGGTCTTTCTAATGACTTGCTGTAACTGCACACTAAATTTTTTATGATTTATGTATGAGGGCACCCATATACCTCTGTACCACAACATTCTGCAGTCTCTCTCCATTTAAATAATATTCTACTTTTCTATTCTTCCCACCATAGTAGATAACCACAATTTTCCCACAATATACTCCATCTGTCAGATCTTTGCACTTTCACTTAACTTATCCATAATCCCTTTGCTGAGTCTTTGTATCCTCCTCATAACTTGCTTTTCTACCTATGTTTGATTTGTCAGCAAACGTGATTTCAATGCACTTGGTTCCTTCATCCAAGTTATTAATATAAATTGTAGATAGTTGAGGCCCCAACACTGATCCCCATGGCACTCCGCTACCTAAATGACCTATTTAACCTGGCTCTCTGTTTTCTGTTTGTTAGCCAATTCTCTATTCAGGCTAAATTATGACCCCAACTCTTAACTTGTGTAGTAAACTTTTATGTGGCACCTTATTGAATGCCTTTTGGAAATTCAAATACACAACCTGTACTCATTCTGCTTTTTCCATCCTGCTTGTTAAATCCTCAAAGAACTCTTAATAAATTTGTCAAACATGATTTCCCTTTCATATTTAGATAGAGTCAACATGGTTTTCTTACGATTTTTCTAGATGTCCTGTTACTACTACATTAATAATGGATTCCAGCATTTTCCCAACAACAAATGTTAGGCTAGCTGACCCATAGTTCTGTGCTTTCTGTCTGTCTCCTTTCGTGAATAATGGTGTTATGTTTGCATTTTTCCAATCTGCTGAGACATTTCCAGAATCTAGTGAATTTTGGAAGATTACAAACAATGCTACTATCCACTATCTCTTAAGACCCCAGAATGAAGGCCATCAGATCCAGGGGACTTATTGGCACTCGTCCCCTTAGTTTCCCTAGTACTTTTTCTCTTGTGAAAGTGATTGTTTTCAGTTCCTTGTATCTTTTGCTCCCTTGCTTTTTTGCTATATTATTGGGATGGATTTAGTGTCTTCCAATGTGACAACAGATACAAGATGCTTGTCAAAGCATTGTTCTTGTTTTCCATTCTTAATTCACCAGTCTCATCCTCTAAGAGACCAACACTCACTACAGCTACTCTCTTCTTTCCTTGCAAAAGCTCTTCGTGTCTGCTTTTGCATTTCTTGTTCATTTATTCTCATTTTAATTTCTATTTTTTTAAGTCATCCTTTGCTGGTTTGTAAGATTTTCCCAATCTTCTGGCCTACCACTAATTGGGCAGCACGGTGGCCCAATGGTTAGCACTGCTGCCTCACAGCACCAGGGACCCAAGTTCGATTCCGGCCTTAGGAAACTGTCTGTGTGGAGTTTGCACGTTCTCCCCGTGTCTGCATGGGTTTCCTCCGGGTGCAGCAGTTTCCTCCCACAATCCAAAGATGTGCAGGTTTGGTGGATTAATTAATCCTGTCTCATTATACATTAAAAAGTCTAAAATTGTCTATTCCCTCGTTCGTTCCACAACATATTGTTTTAGCAAACTGTCTCAAATGTGTTCTTTGAGCTTTTCGCAAGGCTACCTTTGCCAATTTAATTCATCCAATCTACAGTAAAGCTTCATTATCTAGCATGCACTGGGAATGGGTGCTTCCAGTTAATCAATAATGCCAGTTAACAGAGAGTTCCATTTACCAATGGAATACAGCACAATACTTGTCACGTGAACTAATATGCAAGTACACAGAACGTAATGAAGTGTTCTTTTTACTTCTCAATCTCCAACAGTGCATTAAAACATAAATTAAAGCATTAAAGTATACGTATACAGGTACAGAATAACTTCGTAATTGCTTCCAGTTGGTAAAGTGATGATTTGTATTAGGGGAACATCAGAAATTCTGGTTGGTAGGTGCCAGATAACACAATTTACATATATTTACAGGCTAGGAGGTTGGGAACACACGGAGCAACTGGGAATACAAGGAAAATAGAAAGAAACTTAAGCAATGAGTAAAGAGGGCTAAAAGGGGTCACGAAAAATCTTTGGCCAGCAAGATTAAGGAAAATCCCAAGGCTTTTTATACATATATAAAGAGCGAGAGGGTAGCCAGGGAGAGGGTTGGTCCACTCAAGGACAGGGGAGGGAATCTATGCATGGAGCTAGAGGAAATGGGCGAGGTATTAAATGTGTACTTGGCATCAGTATTCACCAAAGAGAAGGACTTGGTGGATGATGAATCTGGGAAAGGGTGTGCAGATAGTTTGAGTCATGTTGAGATCAAAAAGGAGATGGTATTGGGGTTCTTGAGAAACATCAAGGTAGACAAGTCTCCAGGGCCTGATTGGATATACCCCAGAATATTGAGAGAGGCAAGAGAGGAAATTGCTGGGGCCTTGAGAGAAATCTTTGTATCCTCACTGGCTACAGGGGAGGTCCCAGAGGATTGGAGAATAGCCAATGTTGTTCCTTTGTTTAAGAAGGGTAGCAAGAATAATCCAGGTAATTACAGGCCGGTGAGTCTTACATCAGTGTTAGGGAAATTATTGGAGAGGATTCTTCAAGACAGGATTTATTCCCACTTGGAAATAAGTGGACGTATTAGTGAGAGGCAACATGATTTTGTGAAGGGGAGGTCGTGTCTCACGAACCTGATCGAGTTTTTCGAGGAAGTGATGCAGATGATTGATGAGGGTAGGGCAGTGGATGTTGTCTACATGGACTTCAGTAAGGCCTTTGACAAGGTCCCTCATGGCAGACTGGTGCAGAAGGTGAAGTCGCATGGGATCAGAGGTGAGCTGGCAAGGTGGATACAGAACTGGCTCGGTCATAGAAGACTGAGGGTAGCAGTGGAAGGATGCATTTCTGAATGGAGGGCTGTGACAAGTGGCATTCCTCAGGGATCAGTGCTGGGACCTTTGCTGTTTGATATATATGTAAATGATTACATGTATTACTGATTAGGAGGAAAATGTGACTGGTTTGATTAGTAAGTTTGCGAACGACACAAACGTTGGTGGATTTGCGGATAGCGATGAGGACCATCGGAGGATACAGCAGGATATAGATTGGTTGGAGGCTTAGGCATTGAGATGGCAAATGGAGTTTAATTCGGACAAATATGAGGTAATGTATTTTGGAAATCTAATACAAGCAGGAAATATACAGTAAATGGCAGAGCCCTTAAGAGTATTGATAGGCAAGAGGAAACCTGGGTGTAAGGGTACACAGGCATTGAAAGTGGAACACAGGTGGAGAAGGTAGTCAAGAAGGCATACAGCATGCTTACTTTCATCGGCAGGGACACTGAGTTTAAAAATTGGCAAGTCATGTTGCAGCTTTATAGCACCTTAGTTAGGCCGCACTTGGAATATAGTGTTCAATTATGGTCGCCACACTACCAGAAAGATGTGAAGGCTTTGGAGAGGGTACAGAAAAGATTTACCAGGATGTTGCCTGGTATGGAGGGCATTAGCTATGAGGAGAGGTTGGAGAAACTTGGTTTGTTCTCACTGAAACGACGGAGGTTGAGGGGCGACCAGATAGAAGTCTACAAGATTATGAGGGGCATGGACAGAGTGGATAGTCAGAAGCTTTTTCTCGGGGTGGAAGAGTCAATTACTAGGGGGCATAGGTTTAAGGTGCGAGGGACAAGGTTTAAAGGAGATGTACGAGGCAAGTTTTTTACACAGAGGGTGGTGGGTGCATGGAACTCGCTGCCAGGGGAGGTAGTGGAAGCAGATACGGTAGTGAGTTTTAAGGGGCGTCTGGACAAATACATGAATAGGATGGGAATAGAGGGATATAGTCCCCGGAATGGTAGGGGGTTTTAGTCCAGTCAAGCAGCATGGTTGGTGCAGGCTTGGAGGGCCGAAGAGCCTGTTCCAGTGGTGTAATTTTCTACGTTCTATATTAAGATTAAAATTACCCACAAATATGGCACAAGCTCCTGTTATTTCTTCTTCTATACTCTGTCCCAGAGTGTAGATACTAATAGGGGCTTACAAATTACTCCCACCAGTGACTTGCTATTTCTTATTTCCACCCAAATTGATTCTAAATCTTGATCTTATGAGTCAAGATCATTTCTTACTATTGTACCCATCTCACCCTTTATTAATAGAGGCACTCGCTTCTTTTTCCTTGCTTCCTACCTTTCCAAAATGTCAAATACCCTTGAATATTCAGTTCTCAGACTTGGTAACCTTGCAACCACATCTTTGTAATGGTTGTTATATCATAACTATTTATTTCAATTAGTGTTATCAATTCACACACCTTGTTACAAATGCTGTATGCATGCAGATAAGGAGCCTTTAAATTTGTCTTTTTACCAGTTTTACCCATTCTAACCCTATTTGTTGGTTCACTTCTACGTTTGTACTCTCTGTCCCTGGTACTCTGGTTATCATTCCCCTTATTACTTCGCTGCATTATTGCTGTGTCCTTTCTCATTAACTTTCTAAATCTCCCCTCACTGGAACCCTCCCCCTCATTATTTATTTTAAAGTCTTCTATACAACCCTAGTTATACAATTTGCCAGGTCCCTGGTCCCATTGCTATTCAGGTGAAAGCCATCCCAACGTTACAGCTCCCATTTTCCCCAGTACTGGTGTTAGTGGCCCATGAATGAACCATTTAGTTAGTGACCCATTTCTTCCAGATCAATCTTTGAGTCATGCAATCAACTCTCTGATCTTCTGTATTATATGTCAATCTGTTTGTGGCTCAGGTAGTTATCTAGAGATTATTACTTTTGTGGTTCTGCTTTTGAAGTTAGCTCGTAAAGCTAAATACTGCCTCAGCAGAAGCTTGCTCTTGGTCCTAGCTAAGTCATTGGCATCTATGTAGACCAAGACAATGGGATCATTCCTCTCCCACTGCCACGTTCCTTTCCAGCTCTGAGGAGATGCTCTTAACCCTGGTGTGAGGCGGACAACGCAGTCTTTGGGACTTGTACTCTTGCTGCAGAGAATCCTTCACCCTAATTATACTGTCACTGCTACTACATTCCTTTTTACTCTCTCTACATGAATGACCTCCCCGCAGTCCCTATTCTTGTCTCCACAGGCTGTAAGAACCTTATGCCTGTTGGACAAATATAAGCATTGCAGCTCCACTGGAGCTACCTCCTGGATCCCCTAAACTACCTCACTTGTAGTCACAGCCTCCTGTCCCTGACCATGAACCAAATCTAAAGTACCTAGCCTAAGGAGTGTGTGACTGCCTCCTGGAATGAAGTGCTCAGGTAACTCTCCCCCTCTATGATGCATCACAGCATCCAAAGCTCAGACTCCAGCTGATTAACTCAGAGCTGAAGTCCCTCAAGCTGCAGACACTTACTTTATTGTTTTTTGCTTCAAAATGAACCTTGTATATATAGGATTGTAGCATATTCTCATATTTACAAAGCATTTTATCGTTAATTGATTACTTTTGAAATGCAGTGTAAATTGCAAAATGTAGCGCAGCCATTTAGTATATGGCAAATTGCAATAAACAATGATCACATAATGTTTCCGTGATGTTAGCTGAGGGCAGACTGTTGGCTCTGACAATATTTCCTTCCCCTAGATGGGATCTGTTCACAACTTAATATTCCATATAGTGGACAGTTGTGTATTAGTAACACTTTTTCCAGTAAGAACCATTCAATTTTTTGCAAATGTGTTTCAAACTCATGATCCCTCGGGATGTGAATAAGGCAGTTTGAATTATGGAACTACAAGGTTACCTTGTTTTGAGAAGCTCACCAAAAGGAACAATGAACTGTCCAATTCATTTTTGATGCTTAAGAATTAAGTTTTCTTATTTCTGTAATAAACTTTAGACCTCAATTCTTATTTAATTGTGGCTTTGATTGTAAACCAGAACTTAGCTTAACCACTTTACAAAGTTTTCAGGTTATTAAATGTGAGTAATCACTCTATACAAAAGGTATTTTTTTACAGTTATTTGTTCATGCGAAACAACTGTTCCAAATAACTTTTTAAACAACATGTGGCAGAAAACAAAACTGGTTATCATGTTTCAAATTGCATGTTAAAATGTTTTCAGTTCTAATTTAATTGTTTAAAAATGTTCATTAAGGTCATTTACAAACCTTTTGAATGGATTGATTACAAAGCCAGTAAAATTAGTTAGAATGCAGATAAGTTCTGTTTTCTTGCTGATGGTGTGCTTGTTTTGGGGACCTGCTGTAATATTTCCTTGTTTGATATTTTTGCTTGTTTCACACACTTCTCTGACTATTTTTTACAGTTTTCACTTTTGAAAAACTGGAGTTTGCAGCTGGTATGTTAAATAGTTACTGTTGAGTATTATAAAATTGTTCTGCATGTTGATACTTAAATGTCCAAATCATCTATGTGAGCATCTGGTTAACAAGATTTGTTAGTTTGTCTGCAAGGGTAAATATTGTCTTGAGTTTTGAATTGCTCTTTAAGATTCATGTCTAAATCTTCACATAGGAAATTTAAACTCTCTAAAGGTTGTTTTCATTTCCTACATCAGACATGGACATTTTAAGTTATGTGAATTAAATAACCATCAACAACAACTTGCATTTATATGGCATCTGTAATGAAGTAAAATTGTCCTAAGGAGTTTCACAGGAGTGTTATAGGAGAAAAATTTGTACCCAGCTGAAAAAGGAGCGTTTAGATCAGGTTTGTTCATAGAGGTAGGTTTTGAGAAGTGTCTTAAAGGAATTAAGAGATTTTGAAAGGAATTGTCTATGTAGCTGAAGACGCAGGGTGTGGAAAGGAGAGCTAGAATGGAGAAGTGGAAAAACAGAAGTGAAAAAGAAGGATGATAAAATGGATGAATGAAATGAAATGGAATAAAATAAATGGAAATGGGGTGAAGGTGGAGGAGAGAGTTCATGTTGAACCCAATGTTCCCAATTGGAATATGAGGTGGAATCCACCCACTGTGGTTGAAAGGGCTCTCAACCACGTCCATTTCATCCCCAGACCACTTCTCAGCTCCTCCCCTCCCTCCCAGAACCAGGATATGATAGGAGAATTTATCCTCACTTTTCACCCCACTAGTCTCCACATTCAAAGGATCATCCTCTGCCATTTCCACTAATTCCACCATACATAGAACAGTACAGCACAGTACAGGCCCTTCGGCCCACGATGTTGTGCCGAACCTTTTCTGCAACTAAGATCAAGCTATCCCGCTCCCTATCATTCTAGTGTGCTCCATGTGCCTATCCAATAACCGCTTGAAAGTTCCTAAAGTGTCCGACTCCACTATCACAGCAGGCAGTCCATTTCACACCCCAACCACTCTGAGTAAAGAACCTACCTCGTACATCCCCCCCCTATATCTTCCACAACGAACCTTATAGTTATGCCCCCTAGTAACAGCAACATCCACCCGAGGAAATAGTCTCTGAACGTCCACTCTATCTATCCCCCTCATCATCTTATAAACCTCTATTAAGTCGCCTCTCAACCTCCTCTGCTCTAAAGAGAAAAGCCCTAGCTCCCTCAACCTTTCCTCATAAGACCTACCCTCCAAACCAGGCAGCATCCTGGTAAATCTCCTTTGCAATCTTTCCAGTGCTTCCACATCCTTCTTATAGTGAGGTGACCAGAACTGCACACAATATTCCAAATGTGGTCTCACCAAGGTCCTGTACAGTTGCAGCATAACCCCACGGCTCTTAAACTCAATCCCCCTGTTAATAAACGCTAACACACTATAGGCCTTCTTCATGGCTCTATCCACTTGAGTGGCAACCTTCAGAGATCTGTGGATATGAACCCCAAGATCTCTCTGTTCCTCCACATTCCTCAGAACGCTACCTTTGACCTTGTAATCCGCATTCAAATTTGTCCTACCAAAATGAATCACCTCGCACTTATCAGGGTTAAACTCCATCTGCCATTTTTTGGCCCAGCTCTGCATCCTATCAATGTCTCTTTGCAGCCTACAACAGCCCTCCACCTCATCCACTACTCCACCAATCTTGGTGTCATGCGCAAATTTACTGATCCACCCTTCAGCCCCCTCCTCCAAGTCATTTATAAAAATCACAAATAGCAGAGGACCCAGCACTGATCCTTGTGGTACCCCGCTGGTAACTGGTCTCCAGTCTGAAAATTTTCCATCCACCACCACCCTCTGTCTTCTATGAGATAGCCAGTTAATTATCCAATCGGCCAAATTTCCCTCTATCCCACACCTCCTTACTTTCTTCATGAGCCGACCATGGGGTACCTTATCAAACGCCTTACTAAAATCTATGCACATGACATCAACTGCTCTACCTTCATCGACACACTTAGTTACCTCCTCAAAAAATTCAATCAAATTTGTGAGGCAAGACTTGCCCTTCACGAATCCGTGTTGACTATCCCGGATTAAGCTGCATCTTTCTAAATGGTCGTAAATCCTATCCCTCAGGACCTTTTCCATTAACTTACCGACCACCGAAGTAAAACTAACCAGCCTATAATTACCAGGGTCATTCCTATTTCCTTTCTTGAACAGAGGAACAATATTTGCCACTCTCCAGTCCTCTGGCACTATCCCCGTGGACAGTGAGGACCCAAAGATCAAAGCCAATCTCATCCCTTGCCTCCCAAAGTGTTGGGTAGTGGTATGATGCCACTACCCAATACATCATCTCCTCAATCCCCCTGTCAGCATTCCGCAGGGACCCCTCTGGGACACCCTGGTCCACTCCTCCATCACACCCAACACCGTACCTCCAGTCCACGGCTCTGCTGATTCTCTTTGCTTTTGGCTCTGACGAGGGGTCATCTAGACTTGAAACGTTGGCTCTATTCTCTCCCCACAACTGTTGTGAGACCTGCTGAGATTTTTCAGCATTTCTGTTTTTGTTTCAGATTCCAGCATCTGCAGTATTTTGCTTTTATCTTAAGAGTACTGTTGCAATAAGGATACTAATTTGATTGCAGATGTTTTTCACGTCTCTGTTCATATCTCATAACTACCAGCAAATGTTCATATCTCATAACTACCAACTTCCTTCCAATTGTGGTTGTTCTCATTATTGCCCTATTAGCAGAAAGTAGAATGGAGTGCATTCACAGTTGTCTGTTTACAATATTTCTATTATTCTCCCTTTTAAAATGATTAACTTGAATATTGTTGAAAAAATAAACATGTCAAAACTGTCTGTCTTGCATTCATCAGATGGAATACAACGTGGGAAAGTGTGAGGTTATGCACTTTGGTCGGAAGAATAGAGACGTAGACTATTTTCTAAATGGGGAGAGAATTCGGAAATTGGAAGCGCAGATGTACTTGTGAGTCCTAGTTCAGGATTCTCTTAAGGTTAACTTGCAAGTTAAGTAGGTAGTTAGGAAGGCAAATGCAATGTTATTTCGAGAGGACTAGAAGCAAAAGCAGGGATGTACTGCTGAGGCTTTAAAAGGCTCTGATGCGACCACATTTGGAATGTTGTGAGCAATTTTTGGCCCTGTTTGTAAGGAAGGATGTGCTGCCCTTGGAGAGGGTCCAGAGGAGGTTCACAAGAATCATCCCGGGAATGACGTACGAGGAGTGTTTGAGGATATTAGGTCTATATTTGATAGAGTTTAGAAGGATGAGGAGGGATCTCATTGAAACTTAGAATACTGAAAGACCGGGATACAATGGACGTGGGGAAAATGTTTCCATGAGTAGGAGAGACTAGGATCCAAGGGCACAGCCTCAGAGTAAAGGGCGACCCTTTAGAACCAAGGTGAGGAGGAATTTCTTCAGCCAGAGGATGGTGAATCTATGCAATTCATTGCCACACAAGGCTGTGGAGGCCAGGCCGTTGAGTGTATTTAAGACCGAGATAGGTTCTTGGTTGGTAAGAGGATCAATGGTTATGGAGAAAAGGTGGGAGAATGGGGTTAAGAAACTTATCAACCATGATTGAATGGTGGAGCAGACTCGATGGGCTGAATGGCCTAATTCTGCTCCTATATCTTATCACGACACACGCAAGAATGCCAGCTAGCTGTTTCACATTGCTTCTATGCAGTAACAACACAAGTGGTATCTGCCAGTAATAGGATGCTGCCATCAAGCCAAAAAGACATTCTGCTCATCTCACAAATGAGTAATGTGGTATGTAAATTGCAGTGCCAGTTTGATGCCAGGTATGTAGGTTGTACGTTCCAATGACTGATGGATCAAATCAGACAGCATGTCTCAACCACTGTTCACATAACAGGGAAGGTACAGACTGTATCGATCCAGCCTGTGCTTGCAAAACAGTGTCCAGCATTAGATGTGATTCTTGGTTAGACAATATTTGCTAAATAATCCTCATTGTGTTAAGAATTATGCTGACAACCAATTTAAGATTGTCAGCCGGGTTCGCAGTGTGGCGCATTTACGTGTGCAGGAAGTTGTATATATTAATGCACAAGGTCCTGTTCTTTATCGACAGAATGAACACGTACACAATTGCACCTGTTTCAGCTGAACAAAATTAGTGACAGCCATTCACTGATTCATTCCCCAGGGAACACCTTTACCCATCAAGGTCAAGCTGCCTCGTTTAAATTTCAAATAATGCTTGGCAGTTATCTATCAGACACCATCAATTGGTGCATTCTCCATGGCAACTTCTCTACCAATCAGAGTCCACTTGCCAAGCATTCTCTTCTATAGCATAAATTGCTGTTTTGCCCTTATACTGATATTGTTGCAGTGCCCAGATGAGTGCAAGTCAAAAAGCTTTAACATGTCTCTTTTTTCAGCAATATTCAAATGACAAAATGATTACATCGATCCTTTTTCCAGTTGTTAGGTTGAATAAGTGGTCCTTGTTTCTCAAAAAGAAAATGTGCAAAACCATACCAGAAATAAAAATATTAAATAAAAATATTAAATATTAAATATTAAAACTTAGCAAATAAACTCATTGTCATACAGCCGAGAACATTAAAATGTGATTTCCTTTAGAAGCAGCAAGTAATGTATTCTGAAGATGAAGAATATACCACAGGTTCAGAAGTAACTGAAGATGAAGTGGGAGATGAAGAAGAACTGACAAAGAAAAGAGGTAAAAAAAATAAAAGTTGAATGAAAATATGTTTTTATATTGATACATATTTTGGATACCTGAGTTCTTACCTGCTCTAATGTATTTTCTATTGCTTTGGAACTATTTAAACTGTCTTGTGCATGGGTTAAAAAAAACCTTGTGTATTCAGTAACTTCCAGGAAGAAATTCACTCCTTTTTAAAAGAAACACCATTATTAAGCTGAAGGATGTTAGTGCTGAGGAGCAGAATTTTTCCAAACATCACTTAAAAACAGATTATCCTGTCATCGTTAACTTGCATTTGGTACAATGTCTACAAATTGGCTGCCTTGTTTCCAAAGTTGCAACAGTAACATCACATCAAATGTACTTATTTGGTTGTAACGAGCTTTTGAATCATCCTGAGGTTGTGCAAAGTGCAAGTTAATTCTTTGAAGATGATTGGGTAGAGATTGATGGGTCAGGTTGGATTTGTTCTGTTTCTTTTATGGATAGCATTTAACTGGGAAATCTTTCACGTGGTCAGATAGATGCTCATGTCTTAGTAGCACTGAAACCGCTTGGCTAGCAGAGCAACTGAGTCTCGTGCTGAGATCTTGACCACATCTGTCAGAATAGTGTCAAAGTCCAAGTGTCCAGTCACTCTTCCCAACTCTTAACTTCACGTGGACACTGATGGTAGTGACCAGTACTATCATCATTTGGATATTCTAAACTGAAAACACATGCAAACATTCCAGTTTTGTTTCTTGTACTCGTGTGTTCTATGTTCTTAATATTTCTTGAATATTTCTGACAGTTGATTTTACTTTATAACATCTCATACAAACAGGGGTCTGTGATATTTTAAATCTTAAAACTCTCCTACCGATAGCAATTTATGGAATTTTTTATGTGTTAATTTCAAAATGATTACTGCAGCAGAATAGCTAAAATATACAAGCATCACTGGCCAACATCCATGATTTTTCAAGCTTACTTGGATGAGAAAACTTCTACTTACGAGACAGAACATTCTGTTGCACAAATACATTTAGATTGAAAACTTAATAAGGACTGGCACAGCTCAAATAGAAACCTACTAATCTTACTGCTTTGTCTAGTAACCATTTGTTTGTGTCAAAGCAGTTTTGTAACTACACGAATATTTTTGTATCTCACATCAATTCCATGGTTCAGATCAGGGCTGGCTAACATTTGGATTAACTGCCATAGAGAAGCCATATGAAGTTGCAGAATTTTTCTCAGCAGGTGTGATTCACCGGGTGTTTCTAATGGAGGGGTTGATGAACAACTCTATGCCTAGTTAGGGAAATGTATTCAGCTGCCAGAATTTGCTTCTCCTTCCATTGATTTAGAAGGAAATACGTGATGGCACTGTTAATGTTTTTGGGAGTTAGTGAAGGATAGATGTTTTGGTACTTTCTGAACAAGGAGGTGCAGTTAATGAAGTATATTGATCTTTTGCTACTGGCTAATTTCTACCTTTAATGAACCTAATTTGTTGATTTAATTTATGTCCCAAGTTGCATGCTCAGAGTGTGATATTTCTTTCGCTGCAAAAAATCAGAGAAGAAAATTAAATGACAGCTTGCTATTTTAGTTGAGCAGTTGACAGTAACTCAGGTTTCCGTTTAATCATTGTAATATTGCATTGATTTGATTTGATCTATTATTGTCCCATGTATTGGTATACAGTGAAAAGTATTTTTTTTTGCGTGCTATACAGACAAAGCATACCATTCATAGAGTACATCGGGGAGAAGGAAAGGACAGGGATCAGAATATAGTGTTACAGTCATAGTTAGGGTGTAGAGAAAGATCAACTTAATATAAGATCGATATTGTTGTGCATAGAGGGTCATATATTGGTCCTAAGTAGAAAACTCCAGACCCAAGCCCATCACTTCTATCCCTTTTTCTCTTGTTTTCAAACATTTTCACCCCTTTTTTTTTCTCTTCCTGTACCCACTCAGGCTACCTTTGTCCCCATGTATTCCTATTCTAGTCCTTTACAATTCCTCCTCCTTCCCACACTCTCCTGCCATTGTCCCAGGCTTGAATCCACCCCCCCCCCCCCCCCCCCCCCCCCCGCCCGCCATGGACAGTTGACAGCCAGCAGATGTACCTCACAACATTTTCCACACAGCCTATCAAGGCACCTATTGAATCCTTTTCTAAGTAGCAATTCGACTGTCTCTTGGGACAACCTTACCACTCAACGTAACCACCATGCACCTACCCATGTTACAGCCTTGGATTCTGTCAGCGGATCACTATCCCTCTCGAGAATGTCTGTTCATTTCCGAGCAAAGCCCTTGCCACCCACAACCTTATTCTAGATAATTATATTGATATTATGGCTTTGATAGCATATCACCCATGGTGACACATTGCCCCCTACTGAAGCCTCCCCGCCTCGTTATACTTTCAATCACCTGACCCACCCAGAATGATAGTGGCCCATATCACCAAATCTCATTTTGGCCTCCTTCCCCTTTCTCATCTGGCACCTCTCCTCCCTTGAACAACTCTTGTTCCATCCTTCTTACCTATCCTTTTAAAACCTTTGTTCTCTGCTGCCTTTCTAAGCCACAACTTGGGTTAATTCTCATTCTTAGTTTCTTGGATCTTTATCACAATTCACTTTCCTCTCCTGTGATTGCATTGCCTTTCAGTCCTCCCTCCATATAAACTCTTTGACCCATATTCATAGCCAGCCCCTCAATCATCGAATGTGGCCTTTTTTCATCTGCTTGTTCACAGACAAGGCCACCTATGATCTCTTCCTTGTATCCCCATTCCCTCTTCATCACTTGCTTCTGCAGCGGGCCAGGACATGGAGGGATCAGAGAGAGCTTTATGCAATTTCTGATATGACCAACCACACCATTTCCTTTAAGTCTTCTCTTGTCTAGTTGCTACTTGATTGCATTTTTACCTGGCCAGTAACAATCATAGCAACTCCAGCAGTAGCCTTTCCTCCCAGTCCTGTATCTTTACTTCTGAAATCCTTTAGCGATATATCTTTACTTTCCTCATTATTCTCAGCTACATACCATCCCTTGACATCATTATCCATGACGTGGCATCATGTTCCATGTGCACCCTGATGAAACCTAATTCTATCACTCCACCACTGTCTCTCGAACCATCCACTGCCTCTACACTGTTAGGCTTCTTGTTCAACATCCAGCTCTGAATGAACCACAATTTCTTCCTGTTAAATAATGGGAAGATTAAAGTCACAAGCTCTGTACCCTGGTCTCTGACTTTAACCTGCACCCTGACAGCATTCTCAAAGTGAAGACTTTGCAATCTATGCAGTCTTGGTCTATTTGCAATATTGGACTATTTGCAATCTCATTGCATCAAAGAATCCCTACAGTGCAGAAGAAGGCCATTCGGCCCATCAAGCCTGCACCGACAATAATCTCACCCAGGCCCTATCTCCGTAACCCCACGCATTTACCCTACTAATCCCCTCGACTCTAAGGCCGAAATTTTACTGGCCCCCTCACCACAGGAATTGGAGTGGGCAGGGGCGGACCATGCGAAAATCCCACCCGAGGGCCTCTGCAGAAATATGACCACTCTCTTTCTTTCAACAGCCAGAATTTCATCAGAGAACCTGAGAACCTTCTGTCTAGCCTGTTGTTCCTTGGGAGTCTTCTTCATTTCCTGAAAGCCTTTTTTAAATACTATCTGTGTAGCCTGGATGCACCTTCTTTAAGATTGTGCATAGAGATCACCCCATTCATTAAAAGGCTGAATGTAATTTTTATACCATGGGATCATATAGTAGACCAACACTGCATAGGGTGATATGATGGCACAGTGGTTAGCACTGCATGCTCACAGCGCCAGAGACCTAGGTTCAATTCCGGGTGGGATTTTATGGTTTTGGGATAAACAAGGCTGTAAAATCCCATCCTAAGGTCAATTTAGCATGGCCATTCAACCTAACCCACACATCTTTGAACTGTGGGATGAAACCGGAGTACCCAGAAGAAATCCACGCAGACAGGGAGAATGTACAAACTCCAAACAGTCACCCGAGGCCGGAATTGAACCTCGGTCTCTGGCGCTGTGAGCATGCAGTGCTAACCACTGTGCCATCATGTCACCCTATGCAGTGTTGGTCTACTATATGATCCCATGGTATAAAAATTACATTCAGCCTTTTAATGAATGGGGTGATCTCTATGCACAATCTTAAAGAAGGTGCATCCAGGCTACACAGATAGTATTTTAAAAAGGCTTTCAGGAAATGAAGAAGACTCCCAAGGAACAACAGGCTAGAGAGAAGGTTCTCAGGTTCTCTGATGAAATTCTGGCTGTTGAAAGAAAGAGAGTGGTCATATTTCTGCAGAGGCCCTCAAAATATACACTACAAAGGGCACAGTGGCCAGGGATATGAATTCCAGTAGTCTGGCCCCGAGGACCTGACTGTGAACTGCATAAGGAATTTTACACAAGCAGTCAAGGTCAGTAAATCCATCTTCTCCTACTTAGTACACCATAGCCCCATTACTCAGCACTAAGGATTCCTGCTTAACATTCAGATGATCCCCTTCACCTTCAAACACTTACCAAGCCTTACATCCACATCTCTCAGCTTCCATATACTTCCAATTATTCAGCTATGACAGATACATCATCTAAGCATAATCTTCACTTTGATATCCTTCCCCCTCTTGCAGGACAAAATTACACACAGGAGGAGGGAGTAGAAGACAAGAAATCTCTTTAGTCCCTTGGAATACTTGGTGCTTGGCATTGTAGGGCTAGCAGTAACTGAGGCTGCTGAATTTGGCGTTACCAAGGGTATTCCAGACAATGGTAAATTCCTACCTTCTGCACTCTCTCAAATTGGACTTCATTCTCTTCCTTCCATCTCATCTGAAATGCAAGTTGCAAATGGTATAACCATGAAATACCTGCTTTCCATCCCATCTCCCCTCACCTTAACCCTTGCCTGCATTTTTGCTTCAGATATTGCAGTTTCACCTTTGAAAGGTACGAGCAAGAGCAAACATCTGATGAAGCACCATCACATGATCTGGCACCTGCAAACACCAGCTCAATACTGACACTGTGCATACTTTAGAGGGTAATACAGAGGTGGGATCACCACTTAAGTGAGTCATTGGGCACTAGTGGGCTGCAACCAGGGTAGGGGGAAAATATAACATGTATGCCAGCTCCTTGCCAGATGAATTTGCTTCAGGTGATTCAGATGAGAACATCAGTGGGATGGTATACAGAAAATCACTAATGGTTATGCACACAGAGATGTATGGTGCATTGGTTGGATGCTGCAGAGCCTGTCATCGCTGTTGAGGAGCATGGGAGAGTCTGGCTTGAACTTGGAACAGAGCTTCACACAGAATTTAAAGTCAGTCCTTCTAGTGAATGTACTGGCCAATTCTCTGATGGCACTTATCAACCCAGCTGTAATGCAGTGGCTGGTGGTCTATGTCTCAACTTCCATTGCTGGCCGGACTGAAGCAATCTAGTTTTCAAGTGCTGCGGTGGAAGCCCAAATTATGAGATCGATGCTTGTTGCCTTGCAAGTCCAGCTTGGTGCCAAGGTTCAAATTGCTGCCATCATGATTCTGGGATGCTTGCTTCTCCCCCTTCCTTCTCCTTGCCCACCTACCACATCCTTTCCCACTTGCAAATTTAGAAATTGTCTCCAAATGCATGGCAGTCTACTGCATCCTTTGCAACCTTGCTGTCATGAAGGTCCTTGTTGCAGTGAATATTGGAGGGACCCCCCCACCCCCCCCCCCCCTCCCCCAGAAACCCAGAAAGCTGAACTGTAATTTAAAAAGCTGATGGTCTGTTCCACAGTGTTCCTGATGGCAATATGACTTTTGTTATGCGCATCTTGTCCATGAGTGGACAGGTGGCAGATTGGAGTTCTCTGTCACTTGTTGAACTGGTAGCCATCGGGTCACCAAGCAGCCAACCTCTGTTTCATCCTAGTGGCCCAGATATTGCAGGAACAGCTTGACTGGCATAGGATGAAAATGCTTTGGATACTGTCAGGAGAATGAGCATACACTGATATGATGGTATGTGCATAGTCGTATAAGAACATAAGAAATAGGAGCAGGAGTAGGCCATCTAGCCCCTCGAGCCTGCCCCGCCATTCAATAAGATCATGGCTGATCTGACGTGGATCAGTACCACTTACCCGCCTGATCCCCATAACCCTTAATTCCCTTACCGATCAGGAATCCATCCATCCGCGCTTTAAACATATTCAGTGAGGTAGCCTCCACCCACCTCAGTGGGCAGAGAATTCCAGAGATTCACCACCCTCTGGGAGAAGAAGTTCCTCCTCAACTCTGTCTTAAACCGACCCCCCTTTATTTTGAGGCTGTGTCCTCTAGTTTTAACTTCCTTACTAAGTGGAAAGAATCTCTCCGCCTCCACCCTATCCAGCCCCCGCATTATCTTATAAGTCTCCATAAGATCCCCCCTCATCCTTCTAAACTCCAACGAGTACAAACCCAATCTCCTCAGCCTCTCCTCATAATCCAAACCCCTCATCTCCGGTATCAACCTGGTGAACCTTCTCTGCACTCCCTCCAATGCCAATATATCCTTCCTCATATAAGGGGACCAATACTGCACACAGTATTCCAGCTGCGGCCTCACCAATGCCCTGTACAGGTGCATCAAGACATCCCTGCTTTTATATTCTATCCCCCTCGCGATATAGGCCAACATCCCATTTGCCTTCTTGATCACCTGTTGTACCTGCAGACTGGGCTTTTGCGTCTCATGCACAAGGACCCCCAGGTCCCTTTGCACGGTAGCATGTTTTAATTTGTTTCCATTGAGATAGTAATCCCATTTATTATTATTTCCTCCAAAGTGTATAACCTCGCATTTCTCAACGTTATACTCCATTTGCCATATCCTCGCCCACTCACTCAGCCTGTCCAAATCTCTCTGCAGATCTTCTCCGTCCTCCACACGATTCACTTTTCCACTTATCTTTGTGTCGTCTGCAAACTTCGTTACCCTACACTCCGTCCCCTCCTCCAGATCATCTATATAAATGGTAAATAGTTGCAGCCCGAGTACCGATCCCTGCGGCACGCCACTAGTTACCTTCCTCCAACCGGAAAAACACCCATTTATTCCGACTCTTTGCTTCCTGTCGGATAGCCAGACCCCAATCCACTTTAACACACTACCCCCAACTCCGTGTGCCCTAATCTTCTTCAGCAGCCTTTTATGGGGCACCTTATCAAACGCCTTTTGGAAATCCAAAAACACCGCATCCACCGGTTCTCCTCCATCAACCGCCCTAGTCACATCTTCATAAAAATCCAACATGTTCGTCAAGCACGACTTTCCCCTCATGAACCCATGCTGCGTCTGATTGATCGAACCATTTCTATCCAGATGCCCTGCTATCTCCTCTTTAATAATGGATTCCAGCATTTTCCCTACTACAGACGTTAAGCTGACCGGCCTATAGTTACCCGCCTTTTGTCTCCTTCCTTTTTTAAACAGCGGCGTAACATTAGCCGTTTTCCAATCAACCGGCACTACCCCAGAATGCAACGAGTTTTGATAAATAATGCAACGAGTTTTGATAAATATAACAACTGCAAGTGGAGAGCAAAACCATGTGCTTCCTTCTCCTTCCCTCTGGTTATAATGAGTATGAAGTTTCCTCTCCTGGCTAAAGGACCTCCGTGTGCTCCCTGCTGCAAAGGTGCATGGCAAACCGAGAGATGTTGGCAATGGTACTGGCTTCTGTCTGAAAGAAATTGCTTGCATAGAAATTGAAGCCCGCTGTGATCTTCATAGCCACCGGTAGTGCCTTGCCCTACCTGTGCGGATGTAGGTCCGGGTGGAGGAAATAGAACATAGAACATTACAGCGCAGAACAGGCCCTTCGGCCCACGATGTTGCACCGACCAGTTAAAAAAAAAAACTGTGACCCTCCAACCTAAACCAATTTCTTTTCGTCCATGAACCTATCTACGGATCTCTTAAACGCCCCCAAACTAGGCGCATTTACTACTGATGCTGGCAGGGCATTCCAATCCCTCACCACCCTCTGGGTAAAGAACCTACCCCTGACATCGGTTCTATAACTACCCCCCCTCAATTTAAAGCCATGCCCCCTCGTGCTGGATTTCTCCATCAGAGGAAAAAGGCTATCACTATCCACCCTATCTAAACCTCTAATCATCTTATATGTTTCAATAAGATCCCCTCTTAGCCGCCGCCTTTCCAGCGAAAACAATCCCAAATCCCTCAGCCTCTCCTCATAGGATCTCCCCTCCATACCAGGCAACATCCTGGTAAACCTCCTCTGCACCCTCTCCAAAGCCTCCACATCCTTCCTGTAATGTGGGGACCAGAACTGCACACAGTACTCCAAGTGCGGCCGCACCAGAGTTGTGTACAGTTGCAACATAACGCTACGACTCCTAAATTCAATCCCCCTACCAATAAACGCCAAGACACCATATGCCTTCTTAACAACCTTATCTACTTGATTCCCAACTTTCAGGGATCTATGCACACATACACCTAGATCCCTCTGCTCCTCCACACTATTCAAAGTCCTCCCGTTAGCCCTATACTCAACACATCTGTTATTCCTACCAAAGTGAATTACCTCACACTTCTCCGCATTAAACTCCATCCGCCACCTCTCGGCCCAACTTTGCAACCTGTCTAAGTCTTCCTGCAAACTACGACACCCTTCCTCACTGTCTACCACACCACCGACTTTGGTGTCATCAGCAAATTTGCTAATCCACCCAACTATACCCTCATCCAGATCATTAATAAATATTACAAACAGCAGTGGCCCCAAAACAGATCCCTGAGGTACACCACTTGTAACCGCACTCCATGATGAATATTTACTATCAACCACCACCCTCTGTTTCCTATCCGCTAGCCAATTCCTGATCCAATTTCCTAGATCACCCCCAATCCCATACATCTGCATTTTCTGCAGAAGCCTACCATGGTGAACCTTATCAAACGCCTTACTAAAATCCATATATACCACGTCCACTGCCTTGCCCCCATCCACCTCCTTGGTCACTTTCTCAAAAAACTCAATAAGGTTAGTAAGGCACGACCTACCTGCCACAAAACCAAAATGGCACAGTGAACATCATGTTGGTGAATTGCAGCTGCCAGAGGCACTGCTCCTGGTTGAGGTGGAAGTAGCAGAAGTGCTCACTGAATATCTTAGGTGTGTGCAACCTTCTATTTCAAACCTTCTTCCTCCTTCTCATCTATATACAGCTTCCCCCGCCGTTGCTTGTGCTCCATTCCCCTGTTGTACTGCAGCTTAAGAGAGACTGCAACTATTGCATCCATTAGTGATAGTAGACTTTCTGCTGACTTACCTTCAATGTCCTGTGAATTCCTTGGAAAAGTCCAGCACCACTCCCTTCTGACTCCATTAATTTTTCAGAACTCCAATAATACTGAACATAGTACTTCCACTGACAGCAGCAGCAAAAGAAAGTCAAAAGCACCTCATCTAAAAGTCCCACACTGGCCCTTTTTTATTAGCACTGGTGGGAGTTATCCTGTGCATTTGAATACATGTTCTGCTGGCAGGGTTTAAATGAAGGCATGAACAGGTCCAAAATGATAGGTTGGGTGCAAAGTCAACGTTTGACGTTGCAATTTGTCTACTCTGCATGCGTCCGGTGAATGCACGGATGTCCTTATAAGGATGTGTCCTATGGGCTGAGGTGGAAATGGTATGACTGCTATTGTCAATTCTTCATGCTTCTGTATCACCAACATCAGTACCACTAAGGAGCCATGTATTGAAGCTCATCGATCTACATCACAATGATTGACTACTTTCAAAACATCATCCCTCTCCACCCCATCTTCTGTTGAAACCTTAAGCCATGTTGTTGTTACCTTGCTCTTTCTGCTGGTATCCCATCTTCCACCATCCATGAAGTTAACCTCGCCCAAAATTCTGCTGCTCAAATCCTAATCTGCCTCACATCCAACTTGCCCAACATCCTCATCTTTCATTGACCTACATTGATACTTAGTCCCTCAATGCCTTGGATTTAAAGTTTCATCCAACAGGAGCAATTAGTATATCCACAATGCTATTGGAGAGGGAGTTTGACTCGGTGACAAAAGAACGGCAATATATTTCTAAGTCAAGATGGTGTGTGAGTTGAAGAGAAACTTGTAGATGGTGGTGTTCCTATTGTCTGCTGCCCCCATGTGGCCACTGCCCTGGCTTTTATAGAAACATAGAACAACTACAGCACCAAACAGGCCCTTCGGCCCCACAAGTTGTGCCGAACATATCCCTACCTTCTAGGCCTACCTATAACCCTCCATCCTATTAAGTCCCATGTACTCATCCAGGAGTCTCTTAAAAGACCCTATTGAGTTTGCCTCCATCACCACTGACGGCAGCCGATTCCACTCGCCCACCACCCTCTGTGTGAAAAACTTCCCCCTAACATTTCCCCTGTACCTACCCCCCAACACCTTAAACCTGTGTCCTCTCGTAGCAGCCATTTCCACCCTGGGAAAAAGCCTCTGAGAGTCCACCCGATTTATGCCTCTCAACATCTTATATACCTCTATTAGGTTGCCTCTCATCCTATGTCTCTCCAAGGAGAAAAGACCGAGCTCCCTCAGCCTATCCTCATAAGGCATGCCACTCAATCCAGGCAACATCCTTGTAAATTTCCTCTGTACCCTTTCAATCTTTTCCACATCCTTCCTGTAATGAGGCGACCAAACTGAGCACAGTACTCCAAATGGGGTCTGACGAGGGTCTTATTTAGCTGCATCATTATCCCCGGACTCCTAAACTCAATCCCTTGATTGATAAAGGCCAGCACACCATACGCCTTCTTAACCACCACCTCCACCTGCGGGGCCGATTTTAAAGTCCTATGGACCCGGACCCCAAGGTCCTTCTGATCCTCTACAGTACTAAGAGTCTTTCCCTTTATATTGTACTCCTTCATCCCATTTGACCTGCCAAAATGGACCACTATGCATTTATCTGGGTTGAAGTCCATCTGCCACTTCTCCGCCTAGTCTTGCATCCTATCTATGTCCCTCTGTAACTTCTGACATCCCTCCAGACTATCCACAACCCCACCAACCTTCGTGTCGTCGGCAAACTTACCAACCCTAGCACAGTGGTTAGCACTGCTGCTTCACAGCTCCAGGGTCCTGGGTTCGATTCCCGGCTCGGGTCACTGTCTGTGTGGAGTTTGCACATTCTCCTCGTGTCTGCGTGGGTTTCCTCCGGGTGCTCCGGTTTCCTCCCACAGTCCAAAGATGTGCGGGTTAGGTTGATTGGCCAGGTTAAAAATTGCCCCTTAGAGTCCTGGGATGTGTAGGTTAGAGGGATTAGCGGGTAAATGTGTGGGGGTGGGGCCTGGGTGGGATTGTGGTCGGTGCAGACTCGATGGGCCGAATGGCCTCCTTCTGCACTGTAGGGTTTCTATGATTCTATGATTCTAACCCATCCCTCCACTTCCTCATCCAGGTCATTTATGAAAATGACAAACAGCAAGGGTCCCAGAACAGATCCCTGGGGCACACCACTGGTGACCGACCTCCATTTAGAAAAAGACCCATCTATACCCACTCTCTGCCTCCTTTGGGCAAGCCAGTTCTGGATCCACAGGGCAGCAGCCTCTTGGATCCCATGCCCTGTCACTTTTTCTAGAAGCCTTGCATGGGGGACCTTATTGCTAATATCCATATAAACCACATCCACCGCTTTCCCTTCGTCAATGTGTTTAGTCACATTTTCGAAGAACTCCACCAGGCTCGTAAGGCACGATCTGCCTTTGACAAAGCCATGCTGAGTATTCTTGAGCATACTAAACCCCTCTAAATGCTCATAAATCTTGTCCCTCAGGATCTTCTCCATCAGCTTACCAACCACTGAGGTTAGACTCACCAGTCGGTAATTTCCTGGGCTATCCCTATTCCCCTTCTTGAAAATAGGAACCACATCCGCAATCCTCCGGCACCTCTCCCGTCTCCATCGACGACGCAAAGATCATCGCCAGAGGCTCTGCAATCTCTTCCCTCGCCTCCTACAGTAACCTGGGGTACATCCCATCCGGACCCGGCGACTTATCTATCTTGATGCCATTCAAAGATTCCAGCACAACCACTTTCTTAACGTCCACATACTCAATCTTTTCAGTCCACCGCAAGCCCGCAGTACATCCACCCAGTTCCTTCTCCTCTGTGAAAACCGAGGCAAAATACTCATTAAGCACCTCTGCCATTTCTACTGGTTCCGTACAGATTTTCCCGCCTTCACCTTTTATAGGCCCTATTCTTTCACATCTCATCCTTTTACTCTTGACATATTTATAGAACGCCTTAGGGTTTTCCTTAATCGTACCTGCCAAGGCCTTCTCGTGACCCCTTCTGGCTCTCCTAATTTCCTTCTTTAGTCCCTTCCTACAAGCCGTATACTCATCTAGATCCCTATCTTAGCCAAGCTCTCTGAACCTTTTGTATGCTTTCCTTTTCTTCTCGACTAGGTCCCGCACAGCTTTCGTGCACCACGGTTCCTTTAACCTACCAACTCCTCCCTGTCTGCTCGGAACATTGTCCTGTAGAACTCTAGACAGATATTCCTTGAAAAACTGCCACCTCTCTTCAGTAGATTTCCCCGAGAATACCTCCTTCCAATTTACTCCTCTAATTTGCTGCCTTATGTCTTCATATTTCCCCTTACTCCATATAAATGCTTTCCTAGCTTGCCTGACCCTCTCTTTTTCCAATGCAAGCATAAGGGAGATAGAGTTATGATCGCTATCCCCAAGATGCTCTCCCACTGAGAGATCTGACACCTGTCCAGGTTCATTGGTCAGTATCAGATCAAGTACAGCCTCTCCTCTTGTAGGCTTGTCCACATGCTGTGTCAGGAAACCCTCCTGAACACACCTAACGAATACTTTATAGGTAGCAGAGATGTGCAGTTTTGGAAGGTGCTATTGAAGGATCCTTGGCAAGTTGCTCCAGTGTATCTTACAGTTGGTACTCATTGCAAGCACTGTGCACTTATGACAGAGGGAGTGAATGTTTAAGGTGTAGAAAGGGTGCCAGTGTACTGGATGGTGTTGAGTGGAGAATATTCCATCACACTCTTGACTTGTGTCTTGTAGATAGTGGGCAGGCTTTGGGGAATCAAGTGATGATTTTACTTACCACAGAATTCCCAGCCTGCTCTTGTAGCCAAAATATTTATGTGGCTGGTCCAGTTAAGTTTCTGATCAATAGTGACCCACAGAATGTTGATGATGGGAGAATCAGCAAAGGTAATGAGTATCATGGGGAGTTGGTTAGATTCTGTATTGCTGGTGATGACCGTTGCCTGGCACGTATGTCGCACCACATTATCAGTCTCAAGTCTGAATGTTGTCCAAGTCTGGCAGCATGTGGAGACAGACTGATTCAGTATCTGAGGAGTTGTGAATGGAACTGAGCACTGCAATAATCTGTGAACATCCCTTTTTCTGACTTTTTGATGGAGGGATGTTAAAGCAGTTGAATACATTGGGCGTTAGTGATCTGCCCTGAGGAACACCTGCAGTGATTTCCTCAGACTGAGATGATTGACTTCGAACAACCACAACCAGCCTTCTTTTATGCTAGATATGACTCCAGCCTTTGAAGACTTTTTCCACTGAATCCCATTGACTTCAGTTTTACTGATGCTCCTTGGTTGAATTATGCCTTGATGCCAAGAGCAAACACTACTCTCTCACCTCTGGAATTCAGCCCTTTTGTCTATGTTTGGACAAATGCTGAAATGAGGTCAGGAACTGTGTGGTTGTGGCAGAACCTAAGCTGAGCGTTGGTGAGTAGGCCACTGTTGAGTAAGTGCTACTTGGTAGCACAGTTAACAACAACTTCAAGCACTTTGCTGATGATTGAGGCAGACTGGAGCAGTAATTGGCTGGATTGGATTGGTTCAGCTCTTTGTGTCCAAGACATAACCTGGGTATTTTTCCACGTTGTCAGGTATATACCAATGTTGTATCTGTACTGGAGCAGCTTGGCCAAGGGAGTGACTAGTTCTGGAGCACAAATGTTTAGCACAGCGGCCAAGATGTTGCCAGAACCCTTAGCCTTTGCTGTATCCAGTGTGCTCAACTTTTCTTGATATCACATGGAATGCATTGAATTGGCTGAAGACTGCTTCTGCTGTTTAGCATGCATGTAGCCTTATTGTAGCTTGACCAGATTGACACTTCATTTTAAGGGATGCTTTGTGCCTGGCATGCTCTCCTCATTATGCCAGGGGTAGTCCCCTAGCTTGATAGTAATGGTAGTTTGAGGGATATGCTGAGCAATGAGATTACATCTTGTGGTGGTAAACAGTTTAACTGCTACTGGTATCTCACAGTGCATCATGAGTGCCCAGTTTTGAACTGCTAGATCTGTTCTGAATCTATCCTATTTTGCATGGCAGCAGTGCTATATAATGTGATGGAGATATCCTTCCTTCATAGCTGACTTTAGCTCCAGAAGGACTGTGTGTTGGTCACTCCTCCTAATGCTGTCATGGGCTGATACATCTGTACCAGTTAGATTGGTAAAGCTGAGGTCAAGTACGTTTCTCCCTCTTGTTTATTTTCTCACCATCTGTCACAGGCCCAATCTGGCAGATATGTCCTTAACGACATAATCAGTTTGGTCCATACTGGTGCTATCACACCATTATTGGTGATGGACATTGAAGACTCACAACCAGGGTATGTTCTATCCCCTTTCTACCCTCATTGCTTCTGCAAAATGGTGTTCAACATGGAACAGGTATGGGGAAGCGGTAGGTGGTAATTGGAGATTTCCTTGTCTGTATGTGGCCTGATGACATGAAGTGCATTGTGGTCTCGAGTCAATGTTGAGGAATCCAAGAGCCATTTTCTCCTAAACGTATATCACTGTGCTGTCACTTCTGGTGGGTCTGTCCTGCACATGAGATAGGACATACACAGAATGGATGAGAGATGGCGAAGGTGGAGTTTGGGACATTGGCTGTAAGTTACAATTCAGTGAGTATGACCACACCAGGCTGTTGATTGACACTTTTGTGCACTGCTCTTTCAATTATATCACAAGTCCTAGAAGTCATTAAAAAATGTCAATGTATATGGAGGCCATTTGTCCCATCATGTCCATGCTGGCAGAGAAGGAGCTACTGGCCTAATTCCAGCCTCCTATGCTAAGTTCATACCTTTGCAGTCACGGCTCTTAAAGCAGTCATCCAAGTATTTTTAAAATATGGTCAGAGTTTCTAGCTCAGCAACCCTTTCAGGCAATGAGTTCCAGGTCCCTAGCATTATCATAAGCTCTTCTGCTCCATCCCATGAATCAATTCCTCTGTAATGCTTATATACCTGTCAACAGACATTGTTTCCTGTTCATCCAATGCACCGTTTTCATCATCATTATCGATCTTATTTTTATTCATGATCATTTCGGATATTCTACTGCCTCTGAGTTGGAGGTGAACCAGAGAATCATTGTCAATATTCAGAGAATCCTCAACAGCTGCCTCACCCAACAATTTGGCTTCAAGCACGTAACACACCTTTTGTATATGCCAATAAATCTTCAATGACATTTTTCTTCTCAGAAACACAGAAACCATTAAAACCAGATTCAATTTCATCTTCACCATTTAGGAACATGGCAAATGGCCACAGGTTGTGCCAACCATTTATCAAAGTATAGTGACCCAGGCCTTTGCAGTACTCCAGAGTGCATCTTTAACATTGAATTATTTTTGGAATTCCTTAAATCCCAAGCCTATGTTGCATGCAGTGAGCATTTTATGCAGGAATTCATCCTTGTAACTGGTCTTAAACATCTGCAAAATACCTTGGCCCATGGGCTGGATGAGGGGGAAAATAAACTCCAAAAACCTCATCTCTTTATGAGGAGTTCTGCATTGGGCTGTGCAGCACAGTTATTAAGGAGTAGCATACTTTTGCAGCCCCTGGGAAGACCCACAGGCCAAAAAGAGCGCTGGCTTCGGTGATAAAATGGTTCTCGTACCAATCAAGGAAAATTAGTCATGTCATCCTTGTGTGCTTATTGGCCTTATAAATAACAGAAAAACTCTGATCCCCTTGACTTAATTCAAATTTAACCACCTACCAAGGTGGGATTTGATCCTAGAATCCCAGAACATTGCTACAAGCTTGGGGTGTACCAGTTAGATGACCTGGGCCACAGGAGGAAGCATATAAAATCATTGATCCCACTAGGCTTAAACTCAGGGCCTTCTGTGTGTAAAGTAGATGTGATAAGCACTACACCTTGAACGACCTAGGATTCTGGCTTTTACCAATAACAAGCAATTTACACCTGCGTGTACTTATTGCATTTGAATATCTGAGTAAAGTTAGCCATTCCTTAGAGTCTTTGAATCCCATTGGTGCTGTCCACAGTTAAAGGTTTTCCTGGGAACATATCTCCAATATAATGAGGTCTCATTAGCATTGTACACTTGCTGTGCTATTGGACTTTTTTCTGACATTATCATGGAAAATTCATCCAAGTATTCCTGTGCAGCTTCATGGTCAATTGAAACTTTTTCACCGTATACTTTTAGCAGATGTACACCATGATGTCTTTAAAATTTGTTATAGCATTCTGATGAGTATTCACATGGTGGTGTTAGGACCAGCTCTTCATGGAACAATTTTGTTTGGATCATGATAATTAAGCAATCCAATGGGTATTTCTCCTATGCTGCCTGATCCACTCTAGTGACACTTTATCCACGTGAACAGCCTTTGACTGATGAAGTGTTTTTCTATTATATGTTAATTTGGGCACATCATTGTCAGCATAAAATTTAAGTAATATCTCTTTTTGCTTCTTCAAATCATAAATGGTGGATGTACCAACACCATATTTTTCGCTTATGTTTTTCACTGAGGTGCCTTTCTCTAGATGCACTAGAAACTCCACTTTCTGCTTAAGTCTCAGCAAAATATGCTTTCTCATGGCATTCCTGCCAGCCAACGGCACTTCTCTGACATAAAACCAAGGCTAATAAAGACTATAATTGCAGAGAGATACTGGTTTGGACAGTGTTCAGACTGTGATGCAGTAATCAGTGGCACCACCAAATAAAGTGGTAGCTCAAAGTACTCTGCACATCAATTTCAAGTTGCTACCCCAGGCACTATTGTCAAGTTTAGTCAGTTTCTGGGCCCTTCCGGATTGTGGGACTCTGGATAAAGGGTCCAGTACCTGTTTAAGGATCTTTCAGTATGGCCACATATCAAAGGCTTGCAACGTTGCACTCACACTTTACATCCATTAGCTATATTTTGGTTCCTTAAAAACCTCTTTATTCTTCTAAGCTTTCCTAAAGCTTCCAGCTATCTCACTCACAAGTTAGAACTAACTTCATGGATCATAAATTTTCCATAGCAGTCAGTATAAGCAAACTGGCTATTTCCACAGCAAAATATTTTAAAATAAATTGGTGTGAGTGCAACCTATACAGTGTTAGCTTTCTGAATTAAGATTGTAATGTTTCCACTGAAGGAGAACTTCACAGACTTCAAAAACCTTGTAAGTTTACTGATTTTTCTCCTCCCTCACAGGTACAAAAAAGATTAAGAAAATTGCCAACCAGGCAAAGAAGTCAGCGGCATCTCCTACCACACAGAAAAAAGAAAAGGTAGAAAATGAACAACTTGTAAGAGATAGGATAACATAAAGTAGTCTTTTAAAACAAATTGAACACAAACTCTGTTCCATTGCAAAGTATATTTTTATTTCTGTTGAGCACAGGTGATGAACACACAGTACCTCTGATAGGGGAGTCCAGAACAAGATGACATAATAAAATTCAAGCTCGGGAATTTGGGAGTTTAATTAAGAAGCATTTTTTCACACAGGGCTATGTAAATCTGCTACCCACTCCCTTATGCTGAAAAAATGAAGTTTTTAAGATTTGAGATTCATAGATTTTTATGGATAAAGATATCAAGGGATGAAAATAATGGGGTGAATCGAGTTAGTCGTGATCTAATTGCGTGGCTACGCTCCAATATACCATGGAGAGATGCTGAAAATAGTCTTGTTTATATAGCTTTTTCTCATATCTAATTTTTTTTTGTCATTTCAGGGATCTCTTCGAGATGTATCTCCTTTCACGTTAGTGTTATACTTACTTCTAATTTCTTTTCAGCTGGCTAATTAACATATTTTTCTCTATCTATATTCAATAATTAGAATAAAAGCTTTGGTGTTCTTTCTAAATTCCATAAAGTTCAATTCAGTTTTCGGCTTAATATATTCACTCGCTTCCGTAGGTCATGAATGATTTTAAGTCAATCAATTCACACTATTTTTAGCATTGCTCCTGCTTAGTGACGTTCCCAGTGGAATAACGTTCTGTAACAGGATATCTAAATCTTTTAGAAAACAGGAGCAATTATACTGTAGAGCTGTTGTATTAGACACATTGGCTTTCATATATTGTAAGTATAAGCTAGTGGTGGGCAACCTCCGGCCCTTTAGGGCTCGAGTGTGGCCCACGAGACATTTTGTTGACTATTGCCCATGTGCAGAATTGCCACATTCTGCTGGTTTCCATCAAAGTAGCTTTTTTCCTTCAGGTATGACTGAAGTGATATGCTTGTAAAGGAAGGGCACGTGAAGTGAGATGTGTGCTGATTGAACACAACATTAACTGTTGAGAGCCGTGCACTCCCTCTGTGTCCAATCAAACGTAAATATTTATTTTGTTTTATCACTTCAAGTTACTAGTTTTATTAGTATGTGAACGATTAAGCATATTCTATAACTTATGAAATATTCAGCGTGTATTAAATGAAGGGTCATAGTTAATGAACATGCCTGATTTCAATCTTGTGACCCACTGAGATGGAGGGCCACTCATGCAGCCAACTTACTAACCTAGGTTGCCCATCATTGATATAAACTATTAGGAAGCAGCTATTTTCTAGTCCTTCAGTCTGAGTATTTGATCTGTTCAGCCAATTCTTTCCTGTACATAAAAATACCCAACCTTGGTATAATCTTCTTCAGTGGAATATATTCACTCCTGTCAATTTAAGTCACAAATTGTACTTGTATATCTCATCTTAAATATGGAAAAGATTCCCAGGTACTGCATGCAGACTTGAGGACAAAATGATGCTGAATCAAAGGCGGAGTTATTAGAAGCAATGACCAAATGTTTGGTTGAATAGTTGAATTTTAAGAATGATCAAAGGAAGAGAGAGAGCGTTGAAGAGACTGAGAGATTTAGGGAGGCTGAAAGATATGGACTGATACAGAGATGAGAAATGCAAGGTTGTGGAAGAGTTTTTTTTTACAGGAAAGAAGTTTAAATCTGAAGTGTTAAAAGACCTGGAACCAATGTAGGTCAGCAAGAACTGGGATGTTAGACGAGTGGCATCTTGTGTGGGGTAGAAATACAGGAGCACAGCTTTGGAAGAGCTGAAGGTTTTGGAGGATACGTGGACAGTGAACAGTGCGTGGGAACAATTGAGTCCAGAGTTGATAAAGGCAGGGGCAAGCATTTCAGCAGTAGATGTCCTGAGGCAGGGGCAAGGTGGCTGATGCTAAGGAAGTGGAGAAGCCCATCCTTGTGAAGCATATAATATGGTATTAAGGAAGATGCTTATGGTGCACATAGTCTTTTTCAGCCTGAAACAGTCTTTGAGGGAGGAGGGGGAAGATAGAATCGGTGATGAGCATATAGAGTTTTTGTTGGGACAAAACAGTATTTTTTGAGTCAAACCCTAATTAAATTGAGAACTAAAAAGGAAACTGACCCTTCCAGTTTCTAAGGAAACTGAGATTGGAAGCCAAAACCATTTGGAGGGACTGAACCAGGTTGCAATCATATAAAAGTACACAGAGCCCTCAGAGCTCAGTGGAAGTTGATGAGACCAGTGGTGCAGTACAAGCAAGCTGAAGAAGACAGGCTAGATCCAAAGCTGAGAATAAACAAAGCAGTTTCTCTAATTTTTACTGTTATTTGATTATATCGTTGATGGATCTATCCAGACAGAGTTGAGGAGCTTCTGCAGATGTGTGAAGACTGCCCGTGGAACTAGGTAGGTTGTGCACTGCTGTCAGCTCAGGAGCGGGCTAGCTCCGAGAAGGAGGGGAACTGAAATTCTTCGTAAGGACTTTGTAACTTGAGTTTGACCTATAAACTGAGTGGAATGCTGAGCCAATTTGTAAGAGCTATCTTAGTTGCATTTACCATTTAATAAGTAATTTGTAGTTTATAATTGACTTGATTTGTCTGTTGGTTTATGTTTAACTTGGGTTGATTCTGGGTTTTAGAGTGTAGATGGTTACGCAAGACAGTATTTAGTGGACTCTTGTCTCTTAAAAATTCATGCGTTTTAAACCGTGGAACCTTGTGGCTTCATTCTTTAAGTAAATAATTGAGAAGTGCCGTGGTCAGTGAGCACGATGTTGTGGCTGTGCCTGGCAGCAGTGCCACAAACAGTACAGCGATCTTCTGCGGTCGGCAAGGATGAGTGCAAAGATAGAATGATTATGTGCGGAGTGGTGTAATCGGATGTCCAATCCCCTGAGCACTTAGGGATCTGAGTGTGTATGCCAACTGACAATGAAGCCTACCCTGAAGGCTAGACTGTCAGTAGAATAGGCCGCAGTGCACCGGAACGGGGAGGTGTAGCACAGTGAAATGGCCATGTGGTAGTATGGGTATCTGGAATGATCCTCAAGGAAGATAGAACCCTAATGAGCCTTTCAGTTGTCCCCTGTCAAGAGAAGACAAGTCACAACAATGTGGAGTGCCACTGAACTGATGCTGAGTCCCCAGCCTGTTGTTCCTGGGTAGGAGCGAGAGTAATGTTCTAGATTTGGATTGTCACAGTCTAGCTCGCTCCCACGGTACTGGTGGGACGTCTGGTCCGGGATGAAGGTAAGTGTGTAGGTCCCAGATGCGCATGCTGCAGGTACAGGAGATTTTGCGGGCCCCTGTCATCAGCAAGTGAGCTGTCCCATGCAGAGTATCTATTGAAACTCCAATGCAGGTGTCGCCATGCTGCATCTGGCCATTGTCTCAGCAAGCTAACGAGCATGTAGTGACGATGATAATTTAATTCACTGATATTGAGACTTTCTTCTGCAGGTGAGCCAAGCTCACTGGATGCCGATGACCCCGAGGAACCCCCATCAGGTACCTAGGAGGACATAATTCCTGTACCTTCGTCATGCTGTCTTTTGGCACCAGACATCAATGCAGATACTTGCATGTGGGCATTAGGTTGTTGTTCTGTGGGTAGTGCACAGGGGTGTGGGCACATCACAGTCGTTTGAGGAAGTGGCAGAGGCAGAGAGTTCCCTGGGCTCCAACAGTGGGAGCAATGCTGGAGGCCAGTACCATGCTGAGTTGGATGAAGGTGACGAGCCTCTGGAGACGTCAATCTGGCGGCTTTTTGTCCAGCGGGATTCACACGGAGATCTAGCAGAGCTCCATGAGAGTCTGCATGCCATGACGTCAACCATTTGAGGAGTCCATGCAAAGCATAAGCACTGCGTTGACCCTGAACACTGAGCGTGCATCCTCCTCTATTGAGAGAATCACATGGAGAGTTTGATTCCAGGCATCGAGCTTGTACCTACAAGTCAGCACACTGGCTGTGATATTTGGAGGTCACTGCCAGTGTGAGGTGGATGAAGCACCCAGTTCTCTGATAGGTGCCTATCAATCAGTGGTGAGCACAAGGTGCAATGGCAACTCGCGCTGGTGGACGAACTGTCTGTCGTCCCTGTGGTCATCTTTCAGCCTGTAGCACTCTGGTGTGGGGAAATCTAGCCACCGTCACAAATCCTCATGCTTTCTCCGCCTGGCTGCCTTCATCTGTCCAGTAGTTGATGGAAGTGCAGGCAGGTCTGAAGATGGCATTAGTCACTAGCTTGACACAACTGTGTGCAGCTGATTGAGAGACACCACACAGATACCGTACTGAGACCTGAAATGAACCGAAAGCGTAGATGTTGAGGGCCACTATGACCTTCAGTGCCACTGGCATGGGGTGACTGCCCACGTGGGTGGAGTACCCATCATGTCACAAGGCATGTCCCTGTGTCCTAGAGATGAGTAGCCTCTGCTGGCACTGGACCTTGGACATTTGCAAAATGTTGGTGCACTGCCTTGAAAACTCAAGCCACTGGGTAGTGGCAGCTTTGGCGTCACCTGCACCTTGGCCTCTCTGCTAGCCCTGCACCAACTGAGCCCATGCCTTTTGTCTTACAGGTCTCTGCCTGGGACACTGCCTGCACTTACCTTGTCTCCTTTTCCTCTTGCCCTCTCTTCCTCTTCAGGGGTGGTCCCACCAGCAGAGTAGACTATTCCCATTGGAGCAGGTGCAGAGGACCAGTGCCTTGCAAATGATGAAACACTGTCCTACAACTCTCAGGGAAGTCCTGAAATGCTGAAAGTCACACTTCAAATGTTAAACATTTTAGGAAACTCGAACTAAGCTTTGTACTCTTGTAGCTGCAAACTCGTATCAGAGAAACTGCTTCTGCTCCAGGGGACTTTAGCCCTGCCCTTGGATGAGGAAATGAATAAAACTTAATGAGTGTCCACCATTTGACTCGCTAAAAATAGCAGGAGCAGTATAAAATTCCTGTAGATTTGACTTTTAATGGCCTCAATTGTCCCTTTAATTGTCGGTGGGTCTGCATCCAATTCACGCACGCCGACCTTGAAATCACGTGCATTCGCGTGATGATGTCAGGAAACACTCCTGGCCGAGGTTGATTGGCCATGCTAAAATTGCCCCTTAGTGTCCTGAGATGCGTAGGTTAGAGGGATTAGCGGGTAAATATGTGGGGATACGGGGGTAAGGCCTGGGTGGGATTGTGGTCGGTGCAGACTCGATGGGCCAAATGGCCTCTTTCTGCACTGTAGGGTTTCTATAATGGTTGCAGACTTTGGAGAGGAAAAGAGTTTTGGGAACAAAGAGGGCATTTCCCAGGCAAAATTAAAAGCATTCAAACGCATAACCACTACACTTACTAACTTTAAAATTGATATCTTTGAAGTTATCTTCACAGCAGTGATATATATTTCATATTTGCTGGAAATTACTGTTTGGCCGTGCTGCATTATCTCCTCTATTGGTTTCAATCAAGACAATAACTGCTCTTTCAGAAATGTGTTATGTTGTGTGGTGGAGTTGAAAATAGTAAAATAAGTTGCAAATAAAGGTAATTATTTAAATAAATTCACCAATTGCAGCAACAGTCTAACCTAAATGAAAATATTTCTTGAGGCGGATGTTGAATTTGCACCATTGCTTACAGTGGCAAAGAAAGTCCGATTTCTCTCCAAAAAATGGGGAAGATCTCCATTTTTTACGAACATGAAGCTACTAATTCTGGATCAAGGAACAGTAACAAAGTCACCTCTGAGCAGGATTCCTTTTGGTGTCTATGTGCAAATATGCAGGTTCTTGTTCTGGTAAATCGGGAGTTCAGTTGTTACGGTTTCTTCTGTCGAATCACTTTTAATCCATTTTGGTACCCTCCTCTTAATCTGTGCTCCTTAAGCTTCTCCAGTAATGTCCTCTGCAAAGTCTTGTTGAAAACTTTCTGAAAGTTTCTGCGCACCACATCCACTGATACCTGTCACCTTGCCAAAACAATTCTGTCACTTCTGCTGTAACCATGTATTTGACCAGCATCAACTTTGGGCTCTCCAAGGCCAAATTTGCAAATGCAAGCTACTTGTACAAAGGCTCACCTACTGGCTATACATGTTAGGAAATCATGGCCTGCAATTTTCTGATGTGTACAGGCAATGAGAAAAACACCTTATCATTAGTGCACATTCATAAAATTGAATGCAAGGTTGATACTTGAAACTATATACCAAGCACCGCTTTTGTTCTTTAAGTCAGTATTACCCAATATGTGTATTTTAAGACTTTGAATTTATTTTTTAAATGAGAAAGAATAATGAATTACATGCCTGTACTATGATTATTGATTTTATTGTGTTGTGTACTCTTTCATGGGATGTGGGTATTGCTGGCAAGGTCAGCATTTGCTGCCTGTTCCTAATTGCTTCAAGAGGGCAGTTGTCGGCTAGACTTCCCTAAAGGACATTGGTGAACCAGATAGGTGTTTTATGACAATCAATGCTAGTTTCATGATTACCATTGCTGATGGCTAATTTTATATTCCAAATGTATTAACTGAATTCAATTTCCACAAGCTGCCAAGGTGAGATTTGAGCCTATGGCCCCAGAGCATTTGAGTGGGTCTCTGAATTACTGTCTGTGACATTACCATTATACCAAAACAAAGCTTCTCCCACACCAATTTATCATTCTGAATTCAAATACCTGCAGTTTGGTGCCTGCTTCATTCACATTGGTTTGCCTTTTCTCCTTGGTCCTTTTGGAAAAGTCTTCTATATGTCACATCAAGTGGCAAAACCAGTTTATTAGCAAGATTACTAAAAAAAAATTAAGGAACCATTTTCAATACGTCATATTATGTGACAAAACTAATGCATTAGCAAGGTTACTGCAAAAAACTATTTAAAGAACAATTTTCAATTAAGATAAAGTTACATTGCTGTGATTTTGAGCATTTTAGGAAGAATTGGCATTTCAATATCTTTATGATGAAATAATGCAGGGAGGTACTTTTGCATATTTACAACGCATAACTCAATATTTTCTTATGTTAGTGTATGTTTTCAGAAAAGCAAGTGGGACAGCAGTCGCTCAATGCGATTTAACCAGGACGCTCAAAGAGAGGAAGGTACATCAATTGATATATAGTAAATAGATGAGATCTGTAAATTGCTAGATGAGAATTTATATGGCCTGGACTCTGCTATCAGCGATTCACCTCATTGACAGTGGCCACAGACTTTTGGCCAACCTGTTAGCATGAATTACCTCTAATCTGGTGTCTTTTCCAGCACAGCATCCATGCAGGGGATATTTAGTGTCTGTGAGCAGGGTACGAAACAGCAAGGTTCTTCAGCAATTCAGATTTGAGTTTGTATAATTTTGTTACATTCACAACTAGACTCTTATATTTGAACAAAGCAAAACTATGTAGGTATGAGAATTGCATTGATTAGGGTAGATTGGAAAAATAGATTTAAAAATTGACACTAGATAAACAATAGCAAAATTTTAAGAATTCATTTATAAATTGTCACAAATATGCATTCCCTTAAAGGAGTAAGGACCCATGGGAAAAGTGATCCAAGTGTAACTAACAAAAAATTAAGGATAGTATTTGCTTAAAGGCGCAGAGGCTTCAAATGTTGCAAAAAAAGAATATTGGAAGCATTTTAGATTTCAAAAAAGGCTGAATGAGAAATTGATATAGGAAGGAATGAAAGTAAAGTAGCAAGAGACATAAAATTGTAAAAGCTTCCACAGGTATGTAAAGTTGAAGAAAAGTAAAGGTTGGTCCCTGTGAGCCAGAGACAGGAGAAATTATAGTTTTATTTATTCTTTTACGGGAAGTGGGGATAACGAGCATTTGTCGCCCTTGAACCTGGTGGCTTGCTGGGCCATTTTGGAGGGCAATTAGGAGTCAACCACATTGCTGTAGCTCTGGGGTCACATGTAGGCCAGACCAGCTAAGGATGGCAGATTTCCTTCCCTAAAGGACATTAGTGAACCAGATGGGTTTTCTCAACAATCGATGATAGTTTCATGGTCACCAATACTTGGATCAGTTTTCAATTCCAGATTTTATTAATTCATTTTAAATTCCATCAACTAGATTTGAACCCATGTCCTCAGAGTTTTGCCTCTGGATCATTAGAACAGTGGATTGGAAGGTAAAGAACACAACCCCCCCTATTCATGAAAGAAGGGAAAGAGAAAACTGGGAACTATAGATCAGTTGGTCTGATATCAGGAGTAGGAAAAGGCTAGAATCTATTTTTAGGAGTATAGAAAATCATCGTGTGATTGGACATAATGGGCCCGATTTTACCATTTTGATTCTAAGTGCTGAATCTGGGTGCAATTCAGATCCGACTTGGAAACCTGTTCTCAGGTGCCCCCATACGCACTCAGCCTGAAAAAAAAAATCACAAGTCTGAATTGTGCTGTGGGCGGGGCTTATCACACCCGAAACGCTCCAGCTGCGATCAGAGCTTTGAACTGCGCATGCACAGTGTGAAAAAAATTTGAAAAACGTGCCCCTGTCACATCGCTCCCGGGTCGCAAGAAGCGGATAAAATGGCACAGGAGCGATGGCCCCCACAGACATCGCCCCACCCTGACAACATAACTGTTCCCCTTATCCACCCACCCCCCCACCAGAGAACGATCTGGCCTCCTCCCCCCACGAGCCCCCCCCCCCCCCCCCCCCCCCCCGCCCCCAGGGAGCGATCCAGCACACCCTCCCTTCCCCTCTCCCACCCCCCACCAGAGAACCATCTGTCTTCCCTCCTCCCCCCAACCAGAGAATGATCTGGCCCGCTTCCCCCCCCCCGCCCCTGCCATCGATCTGAGTTGGAGAGCCATTGGAAGCTCTGAACTTATCTCTTCTAAAGCTGGAGCGCCTGAAACAGACTTTTGTCGAGCATGTCTGTTTCGTGCCGAATCTGGACGGGCGAACGCAATGGAGAAATGCTGGTAAAGTTAGGCGGGCAGCCCATTAATTCAATTTAAATGCATGCAAATGCATTTAAATCGCCATTGTGCCCGTTTCGGGCACGGTTCGGATCACGGCCATTTTCGGGCCTTGGTAAAGTGGGCATCTGCGCAGACGCGGACGCTAATTACCTCACATCCGACTTTACTAAGTTTTTGGGCGTGACGCAATGATAAAATTGGGCCCAATAAAAAACATGGAATTATGAAAAAGAAATCATGTTTAATTACGCTGTTGGAGTTTTTATGAAGCTGTAACCAGCAGGGAAGAGTCTGTAGATATGGAGTCTCAAAGAATCTGACAAGATAACGAGGAGTACACAAAATTAGGCCTCATGAGATTGGGGTAGTATATTAACATGGATTGAGGATTAGTTAATAGACCAAAAACAGAATAGAATTGAGCAGGTCATTTTCACATAGACAAGGATCAATGGGGCCTCAGCTATCTACAATCTTTATTAACTGGCTTAACTGAAAGGAACAAGTATAATGTATCCATGTTTGCTAATGATTTAAAGCTAAATGGGAAAATCAGTTGAGAAGGAGATAAAGAGGCTGCAAAAAAATATAAACTGCTTAAGTGAGTTAGCAAGAACATGGCAGATAGAATAAAATGTTGAGAATTATGAAGTTATCCATCGAGAGAGAAGAAATGAAAAATGAGAATCTTTTTAAATAGAGACTGGAAATTGTTTGGATCCAGAAGGACAGTGGTTTTGTAAATGAATCCAAAGATGTGCGGGTCGGGTGGAATGGCCAACCTAAATTGCCCCTTAGTGTCCCTAGTTGTGCAGGTTAGGGGATTAGCGAGGTAGATCCGTGAGGTTACGGGGATGGGGTGGGCCTGGATAAAATATTATGTTGAAGAGTCAGTGCAGACTTGATGGGCTGAATGGTCACTCTCTACACTGTAGATGTTCAATGAATCAGGAAGTTAACGTGCAGAAACAGTAAGCAAAAATGGCATGCTAGCTTTGTACAGTTTTGGTCGCATTACTTAAGGAAGGTTTTATGCTTGGCTTAGAGGGAGTGCAGTGAATGTTCAGTACACTGATTGCTGGGTTAAGAAATATATTCCATGTATTCCCTGGATGTGCGAAGTATAAAAGATGATCTTATTAAAGAATAAAAAATTCTAAGGGTTTTGATAGGTTTGATACTGGGAGACTGTTCCCCTAGCCGTGGAAACCAGAATTAGTCTCAGTTTCAGGATAAGGCCATTTAGGTCTGCAATAAGGAGAAATGTTTTCACTTGATGTTGTGAATCTTTAGAATTGTCTAGCTGTAGATGCTAAGTCGTTGAGTGTATTCATGACAGAGATCTATGATTTTTGAATTGTAATGGAATTGAGGTGTATGGAGATCATGCAGAAATGTGGAGTTAAGGTAGATGTCAGCCAGGATATTATTGAACAGCGGAGTGAGCTCAAAGGACCGAATGACCTATTCCTGCTCAATTTTATTATGTTCTTGTCTTCAGATTGAAAAATCCTGACTGAGATGTGCAGAGTTCCAACCAGGAGGTATAAAACAGTTCAAATCTTGTAGAGAAAACAAAAAACAACTGAATATGCAGATGAGATTAAGGGAGAGATAAAGGAGGAGGAAGAAAAAGTATAACAGTTTTAAAAATACCTCAACACTGATATTAATCACAAAATGGAAAAGGAATAGCAAGATATGTTAGGTGTAGATGAGGGGCGGTTGGAGGAGGTTCAAGTGAGATATAAACACCAACATATACCAATTGAAGCAACTGGTCTGTTTCTGTACTGCAAATTCAGTATTCAGAATGAGGCTCTGCGCATGTAACATTAAGTTCACAGGGCCAGAAAGGTTGCTTCTCAATAATTATCACTTATCACACCGTTAAAAACTTACTTGCTCCTGAATGTACCAGCCCTAACTTTTTCAGCATCGTTAGTGCAGTACCAATGGGCAGTCATTTTGTTGCTAGATCTATTGGAGAGGACTAAAACAGACTTTCCTGTAGAGGAGTTGAGTATCTCTGACAGCAACCTCCAGATTGTTGCGTTTAACTGTACATTTGTGGCTACTAAACATTGTTGTCTGATTTAACCAATGATGTAACAATTTCTGAGCCTCATCGCTATTATTATCACAAAACCTGGGCCATATAAATAACAGATTGTGTACCTTTGGCAGTAGGAACCTCAGATAATCATTAATAGTTTTAGAATATATGTGGAAATTTTAGCTTTGACTATCACAGCATGTACCAGAAACAAATACTAGAGAATTATGCATCCTCAGCTTTTTCAGTAATTTTCAGCCTGCTGCAATTTTGTAATATTCTCAGCATCAAAGTTGGACATGTTGTTTTTGTTTTCTATTTAACTGTAATTATTCATTGTTGCATTTTTACAACATAACACTATATCAATTTATTTGAAGTTAATGCAAGTTTGCAAATTTCAGATCAACGAAGAATGGTTGAAATAATTGGACATCTGACAAAAATAAGGTTTGGAGAAAAAATTGATCGCACCAAGGCAAAAGAAGGAAAAGAGGTGAGCTGTTTTTCTCATAGCATTGTCCAAAAAGACATGGGTGTCTGATCCTAAATGGTTTTCTTTTAATCAAATTGTGAAGTTAGATGGAAAAATAAACTCTTGGACCATAAGACATAGGAGCAGAATTAGGCCACTCGGCCCATCGAGTCTGCTCCACCATTCAATCATGGCTGATATTTTTCTCATCCCCATTCTCCTGCCTTTTCCCCATAGCCCCTAATCCCCTCATTAATCAAGAACCTATCTATCTTTGTCTTAAAGACACTCAATGACCTGGCCTCCATAGCCTTCTGTGGCAAAGAGTTCCACAGATTCACCACTCTCTGGCTGAAGAAATTCTTCCTCATCTCTGTTTTAAAGGATCATCCTTTTAGCCTAAGGTTGTGCCCTCTGATTCTAGTTTTTCCTATTAGTGGAAACATCCTCTCCACGTCCACTCTATCCAGGCCTTGCAGTACCCTGTAAGTTTCAATAAGATCCCATCTCATCCTTCTAAAGAACTCCTTCTAATAAACTCTTGAAGAGTGTGACTTATTAATTTCCTTTTGTAACAGCAACATTTCCCATTAATTTGATTTGAGGCTATCTGTGCATTGGCTCATCTTAATAGAAAGATGCATTTTGGGTGGGGGGAGTGGAAGTAAAGGACCATTGTTGTGCCCTGTTGTCGATACACTTGTTTTTAAGTGACCAGATAAGTTTAAAGGGGTCTTCACCTAGGTCATATTCCTAACAAGAAAATTTTGAAACAAGAAAACTCTTTCATGTACACTCAGCTACTTGTATACTGGTGTACAACTGGTATAGGCTTTAAAATTTGGTTCCCATTCAGAGAATGAGAACTTAAGTTGGTTTAAGACAGGTTCAGCATATCTTTAAGAATAGCAAAAAAAAAGGTTTAAAGACTAATTGAATTCTCACCTTCCTTCTTTGTCAGCAAATATAATAGTTTAAGGATATGTATAGGCTTAATTCCATGCTATGCTGATTATCATATCTAATGGATACATATTATTACCTCATCTTGTTAAATTATATTGCATTAAATGCCACACATTTCTGTAAGAAGAATTTTCTGAAGGGTGTTCTCCTTGGGGTGCCGTCACTCAACCAATACATAGACTGCAAAAGACAGCATATATTTAAAGAACGAAAAGGAATTATTTGCTAATGCATGCATCAGAAGAGAGACACAGTCATTGAGGGATGACTGCTCGCTGACCTAATATTGCCCCGTAAAATTATTATATTATTCTTAACATTTCAATATCCCGCCTAATCTCGTCAATCAGACTGGAGGGCCCAATCACAATATTCAACATTATTACCTTAGCCAATAACGTTCTCCAGTCAACAGGAATAGGAGCTTATTAGCTTATTGCCCATGTAGGTTCCTTCCCCTTTACCTAGGAAACCTAACCCACGTCATTACCAGTAACCAAGGCCATTATTAACATCTGTGATTTTTAATTGGTGAAAGGAGTCACTCTTTTGCTGGAACCTGGGCCTCCTTTATCAGCTTGAGAGACTGCTCCAGCCTTGCTACCCATGAACGAATCCATTCCCTTACATACCAGGCCTGTGATTAAACTTGCCTCTTGCATATCCAAAAACAGATAAGAGAAGCTGCCTTTCTGTGCTCCATTGTATTAATAGAATTTGGCCTGTCTATCACAGTGTTTCCCATCATGCTGCATTCAGAATGAAGTTGGCCAAGGTGCACAAGACAGGGTTGAAAATACAGTTTAGGCTTATAATACTTGGTTAATTTATGGATATACAGTTTATAATACTGTTGCAATTTATAATACCTTTGCATATATTGCTCCAGGCACATTGTGAATTCTTACTATACATATATAGGGCACTTTATAATTATCTTAACCTGGTTTACTTATTATGGTAAAACTAAAATGAAGGGCCTGATACTAGAATTCTATACTACCCCCCATCAATTTCCATAATACTTTAAAGTCATTCAGTGCTGTTTTTGTATGTGAGAAGCCTACTGCCGTCACGTCCCTGGTAACGTCCCTGTTTCCGCAATTTCTAAGCATGTAAACGTTTCCTCAGTGCCACATTAATCCACTGTCACATTTGTATTTCCCGGATAGCATAATCAGAATTACAATAAGTTTGCAGAGTTAGTGATCTATTTTTCTCTTGCCACCTCCCCCACCCCCCGAAAACATTGGCTGTTTGCTAATTGTCCATATTATTCTGTGAACTGGAAGGACTACAGGAGACAGCTGAGCCGATACCAATCCTGTCACTTCATTCATGCATTCGTGCAAGAGAGGATAGCAATTGGGAACAGCAAATCTGTTTGACTTTCCCTCTTCTAATTCAGGTCTGCTGAGGCTAGTTGTATTGCCCTAACCACTTCTTCAGACATGGGAATTGCTTGGTCTGTCCAGTTTAACTATTCATTGGATAAACTAACCAATAGGAATGGAAATCCGATGGTTATTGTCACTCCACGGAAGATTGGGCCCACTATTTCCTATTTTTATGATCCCAGTTGACGTTATAACTGGACAGGACACTCCTAGAATGGAACCCTGGCTCCAATTGCTTTAACTTTAAAGTCCTTAATTCTTATTAAAATTACTTTAAACATTTCAGTTATCTCTGAAAGTTTGCTCCCTACTTTAAATCTAGGTAAATGCAATTGTCTTTTTAACTCTGAGCACTTGGTCCCCTCTTCCTTAAGTTATTGTTGATTTAACTTCAGTTTTCTGAAATCTTCTTTCTGTCACAGTTCGCTGGGTCTCTGGACTGTCCCACTGGATCAGGCTTTCTTGCATATTACTCCATGTACAGCTTTGAGGAGAGCTGCTTTCTAGCTCCTTCCCAGTCTCCAACTTCCTGCAACTGCTGCTAGCTTTCAACTAAAAACTAAGGAACAAAAGAAGCTGTTTGATTTACATTACAGTCCCCTAGTTACTAAGCAATGGTATTTATTCTTCTTGCGTAGCGCTCTCTATCACAATAGAACCTCAGCTGGAATTGAAACTAACCCCCACATAGACAAACACTTTTGTTCAGCATGAAATCTAACTACAACTCTCTTGCAGGCACAGAAACATTAAATGAAACCTACCTAAAACTATACCTTATTTCTAAAGTTTACCCATACAAATGTAAATCCCTTAAAACGACCTTTGGTTTCCTAACACTATATTAAAATATTTTGTGTTGTACCACAAATCTTTCCAGTAGTTCCTTTATATTTGGATTATTTTACTTGTGAATTATGTTCCAAAGCAAAAGTTATGATTACCCAATGTAAGAAACTCACAACTGGTAATCATAGAAATTTCACCATAGCAGAATGTATGCAGATAAAGTTATCTTCAGTATAAAACTGTACAAACACCTATTAAGACAATCTTTGTGTCACAAATACTGCATCATCAGCAATATGAAAAGCAGGTCAGTGATAATTGCACAAGGTATGTTTACGGCAGTAAGATTTTCAATAGCTAACACCATGTAGACATTTTGCTATGTAAAGAAACATAGAAACCCTACAGTGCAGAAGGAGGCCATTCGGCCCATCGAGTCTGCACCGACCACAATCCCACCCAGGCCCTACCCCCACATATTTTTAGCCGCTAATCCCTCTAACCTACACATCACAGGACTCTAAGGGGCAATTTTTTTTTTTTTAACCTGGCCAATCAACCTAACCTGCACATCTTTGGACTGTGGGAGGAAACCGGAGCACCCGGAGGAAACCCACGCAGACACGAGGAGAATGTGCAAACTCCACACAGACAGTGACCCGAGCCGGGAATCGAACCCGGGACCCTGGAGCTGTGAAGCAGCAATGCTAACCACTGTGCTACCGTGCCGCCCTAATTAATGTAGGATTAATATTACCTGTTAATTCCTCTCTAAATGACCAACCAAATTCTATGTTCAGAAATGCAGGAACCATATTCAGTGAATTAACTGGGCATGTGTATAATAATTGGAAATGAATAAATCTCTGTTCTGGCTATGCTGCTATATGATATTGAAACCTGGACCAACAACAATTTGCATTTGTGTAGCATCTAAATTGTGATAAAATGCAGATGAAATATTTTTTAAAATGACACCAAACTACAGGAAGAGATATTAAGGAAGATGACAAAATGTTTCAAAACGAAAAGATTTTAAAGAATGCCTTGAAGGAAGGAAGAGAGGTGGTGACATTTTAGGGGGGAAATGCCAACATTTTGGGCCCAGACAACTAAAGAGTCATATCAATGATGTGAGTTAAAATTGGGGATGCTCAGGAAACCAGAATTAGGGAATTACATAGGATCCAAGACCTAAATAGTCCATTTGGTCCAACTAATAAATGCCGGCATTTGTGCTCCACTCGACCACCTCCCATCTTTGCTAATCTAAATCTATCATCAGAACACCCTTTCTTCTTTATATGCTCATCTAGCTTGCTTTTAAATGCATCAAAAATGTTTGCTTCAAATACTCCCTGTAGTCGTGGGTTCCAAATTCTCACCACATTTTGGATAATGAAATTTTTACCGAGTTCCCTATTGTATTTCTTGATGATTATCTTACATTGATGGCCTCTAGTTATGATCTTTCTACAAATAGAAACATTCTATCTCTATCCACTCTATCAAAATCTTTCATAATTTTATTTAACTATTTTTGTTAATAGATCACTGCTCTTTTTTCAAGAAAACTGGCATTTTTTTGGATGATTTAATGCAAATATCTCACAGGATTGTGTGGAGGAGGTTACGCAGATAGGGAGATCAAAAGAAATAGGAGCAAGAGTAGGTAATACAGCCCATCAAGCCTGTTCCACCATTCAGTAAGATCATGGCGGTCCTGATTGTGGCCTTAACTTTCTTACTTGTCTCCATAACTCTTGACTCCCTTATAGGTCAGAAATTTGTCAAACTGTGGCTTGAATTTAATCAATACTCTCTGGGGAAGAGAATTCCAAAGACTAATGGCCCTCTGAGAGAAGAAATTCCTCCTGATCTCAGTCGTAAATGATTTGTGACTCCTTATTTTTAACTTGTGGCCCCTGAGTTCTGGATTGCCTTACAAGAGGAAATATCCTCTCAACATGTACCCTACTAAGTCCCCTCAGAATCTTGTATATTTCAGTTAGAAAGCCAGGATTAGAAGGATTTGAAAACAATGACATTTTAAAATAGAGTTGTTACTTAACTGGAAGCACATGGGTGATGGATGAATGAGGCTTGGTGAAAATTTGGACATGGGCAGCAGAGTCTTGGATGATCTCAGATTTATGGAGGAAGGTTTAAGCTGGCTAGAAATAGTCAAGTCTAGAGGTAACAAGGGTATGGATGAGAGTTTCAGCAGCAGATGAACTGAGGCAGGGGCGGAGTTGGGCAATGTTATGGTCGTCTTAGTGATGACACCGATGTGTGGTTGTAGGCTCAACTTGAAGTCAAGTCTGACACAGTTTGTGATCAACTGATTCAGCCTCAGACGGTTGCCAGAGAAGAGAATAAATTTGGTGGTTAGGAACATTTGTAGAAGGAATGAAAAACAATGGCTTCAGTCTTCCCATTATTTAGGTGGATAAAATTTCTGCTCATCCAGTGCTGGATGTTGGACGAGTGGTACAACAATTCAGAGACAATGAAGGGGTTGAGACTGGTGTTGATGTAGAAATTGGATGATGGATGTCACCAGCATACATGTGGAAGGTGACATGTTTTTGGTTGATGTTACCAAGAGTCAGCATATATGTGAGAAATAGAAATTATAGATGGTGGGAGATATCAGAGATTACGGTGTGGGGTGAGAAACCACTGCAGGGTGACTCAGATTTTGAGTAGATTCATACAAGTAAAGTCCCACCAAGTTGGACGATGGTGGAGAGGCCTTGGAGGAGGATCAACGGACACGGGGCAAGAAGGATAGTTTATCTTTGTCACAGTCATGTAGAATATCATTTGTGACTTTGATATGCGCCATCTTGGTAATGTGACCGAGGAATTCAAACATGGAGTTCGAGAAAGATTGGCATGGATTTGTGAGATGATAATACATTCACAAGGACTTTAGAGAAGAAAGGGAAGTTGGAATTGAGGCAGTAGTTTGCAAGAACGGGGAATGAGGTTTGTTTGTTTTTTAAGGAGATGGATGAAGACTGCAGACTTGAATGACAGGGGGACAGTACTTGTTAACATATCAGCCAACATGAGAGCCAAGAAATGAAATTGGGTAGCTGGTAGTTTAGGGGGAATAGGGTCGAAAGAGCAGGAGGTGAATCTTGTAGACTTGGTGAACTCGGAGAGGGCATGATGGGAGATAGGAAAGAAAGAAGAAAAAGATACAAGTTTTGACTAGGGCAGAAGGGAATCCTTATAGGAAATTTGGCCTGGTGGGCTAGGGGAAGAAAGGAAAACAGCAAAGGCAGGTGAATGGATAGTCTTAATCTTTGGTAATATAGGAATCCATGGACTTCCTACATATGTTCGAGGTGAGGATAGAGGAGACATGGAATAAGATTTAAGAAGATGATTTACAGTTGAAGAGAAGCAGGTGAATTCCAGGATGATCCTGGGATTTTGAGCAGTTTTGGCAGACACAATCAGAACCTGTTAGTGCTTTGTGGTTCAGCCTGACCTGGTGTAGATTGGCTAAATCAGTTGACTGCCATTTCCATTTGATTCCTTTTAAGCACAAGATCACTTTTAGCATCGAAATGCAGCACGAGATCTACTCTTTAAAACAAAATGACTTTACTAAAACTCCTCCAAAATGTATTTATGTATGTATTTATTTATGTATGCATTTATACATAACACCTGTTTGCACACTACCTGTGAGTGCTGTGAAGTCTGGGTCATAGTGAGATAGTAAGAAGTTTAACAACACCAGGTTAAAGTCCAACAGGTTTATTTGGTAGCAAAAGCCACACAAGCTTTCGAGGCTCTGAGCCCCTTCTTCAGGTGAGTGGGAATTCTGTTCACAAACAGAACTTATAAGACACAGACTCAATTTACATGAATAATGGTTGGAATGCGAATACTTACAACTAATCCAGTCTTTAAGAAACAAAACAATGGGAGTGGAGAGAGCATCAAGACAGGCTAAAAAGATGTGTATTGCCTCCAGACAAGACAGCCAGTGAAACTCTGCAGGTCCACGCAACTGTGGGAGTTACAAATAGTGTGACATAAATTCTGATTCTAGGATCGCATGATAAAGACTCAGGAGGAAAAAAGCAGAAATATTTATGTGAAATAGTGTGACATAAACCCAATATCCCGGTTGAGGCCGTCCTTGTGTGTGCGGAACCTGGCTATCAGTTTCTGCTCCGCGACTCTGCGCTGTCGTGTGTCGCGAAGGCCGCCTTGGAGAACGCTTACCCGAATATCAGAGGCCGAATGCCCGTGACCGCTGAAGTGCTCCCCAACAGGAAGAGAACAGTCTTGCCTGGTGATTGTCGAGCGGTGTTCATTCATCCGTTGTCGCAGCGTCTGCATAGTTTCCCCAATGTACCATGCCTCGGGACATCCTTTCTTGCAGCGTATCAGGTAGACAACGTTGGCCGAGTTGCAAGAGTATGTACCGTGTACCTGGTGGATGGTGTTCTCACGTGAGATGATGGCATCTGTGTCGATGATCCGGCACGTCTTGCAGAGGTTGCTGTGGCAGGGTTGTGTGGTGTCTTGGTCACTGTTCTCCTGAAGGCTGGGTAGTTTGCTGCGGACAATGGTCTGTTTGAGGTTGTGCGGTTGTTTGAAGGCAAGAAGTGGGGGTGTGGGGATGGCCTTGGCGAGATGTTCGTCTTCATCAATGACATGTTGAAGGCTCCGGAGGAGATGCCGTAGCTTCTCCGCTCCGGGGAAGTACTGGACAACGAAGGGTACTCTGTCCACTGTGTCCCGTGTTTGTCTTCTGAGGAGGTCGGTGCGGTTTTTCGCTGTGGCGCGTTGGAACTGTTGATCAATGAGTCTAGCGCCATATCCTGTTCTTATGAGGGCATCTTTCAGCGTCTGGAGGTGTCTGTTGCGATCCTCCTCATCCGAGCAGATCCTGTGTATACGGAGGGCTTGTCCGTAGGGGATGGCTTCTTTAACGTGTTTAGGGTGGAAGCTGGAGAAGTGGAGCATCGTGAGGTTATCCGTGGGCTTGCGGTACAGTGAGGTGCTGAGGTGACCGTCCTTAATGGAGATGCGCGTGTCCAAGAATGCAACCGATTCCGGAGAGTAGTCTATGGTGAGCCTGATGGTGGGATGGAACTTGTTGATGTCATCATAGAGTTGTTTCAGTGATTGTTCACCATGAGTCCAAAGGAAGAAAATGTCATCGATGTATCTAGTGTATAGCACCGGTTGAAGGTCCCGTGCGGTGAAGAAGTCTTGTTCCGCACCGCACCGACCTCCTCAGAAGACAAACACGGGACACAGTGGACAGAGTACCCTTCGTTGTCCAGTACTTCCCCGGAGCGGAGAAGCTACGGCATCTCCTCCGGAGCCTTCAACATGTCATTGATGAAGACGAACATCTCGCCAAGGCCATCCCCACACCCCCACTTCTTGCCTTCAAACAACCGCACAACCTCAAACAGACCATTGTCCGCAGCAAACTACCCAGCCTTCAGGAGAACAGTGACCAAGACACCACACAACCCTGCCACAGCAACCTCTGCAAGACGTGCCGGATCATCGACACAGATGCCATCATCTCACGTGAGAACACCATCCACCAGGTACACGGTACATACTCTTGCAACTCGGCCAACGTTGTCTACCTGATACGCTGCAAGAAAGGATGTCCCGAGGCATGGTACATTGGGGAAACTATGCAGACGCTGCGACAACGGATGAATGAACACCGCTCGACAATCACCAGGCAAGACTGTTCTCTTCCTGTTGGGGAGCACTTCAGCGGTCACGGGCATTCGGCCTCTGATATTCGGGTAAGCGTTCTCCAAGGCGGCCTTCGCGACACACGACAGCGCAGAGTCGCGGAGCAGAAACTGATAGCCAGGTTCCGCACACACAAGGACGGCCTCAACCGGGATATTGGGTTTATGTCACACTATTTCACATAAATATTTCTGCTTTTTTCCTCCTGAGTCTTTATCATGCGATCCTAGAATCAGAATTTATGTCACACTATTTGTAACTCCCACAGTTGCGTGGACCTGCAGAGTTTCACTGGCTGTCTTGTCTGGAGACAATACACATCTTTTTAGCCTGTCTTGATGCTCTCTCCACTCCCATTGTTTTGTTTCTTAAAGACTGGATTAGTTGTAAGTATTCGCATTCCAACCATTATTCATGTAAATTGAGTCTGTGTCTTATAAGTTCTGTTTGTGAACAGAATTCCCACTCACCTGAAGAAGGGGCTCAGAGCCTCGAAAGCTTGTGTGGCTTTTGCTACCAAATAAACCTGTTGGACTTTAACCTGGTGTTGTTAAACTTCTTACTGTGTTTACCCCAGTCCAACGCCGGCATCTCCACATCATAGTGAGATAGCCAGTTTCATACACTCCATCAGATGGGCATCTGAGAGACGAATGTGAAACTTGAACTTGATGATTTTCATTTAGACCATAAGACATAGGAGCGGAAGTAAGGCCATTCGGCCCACCGAGTCCACTCCACCATTCAATCATGGTTGATTTCAACTCCATTTACCCGCTCTCTCCCCATAGCCCTTAATTCCTCGAGAAATCAAGAATTTATCAATTTCTGTCTTGAAGACGCTCAACGTCTCGGCCTCCACAGCCCTCTGTGGCAATGAATTCCACAGACCTACCACTCTCTGGCTGAAGAAATTTCTCCTCATCTCTGTTCTAAAGTGACTCCCTTTTATTCTAAGGCTGTGCCCCTGCGTCCTAGTCTCCCCTGCTAATGGAAACAACTTCCCCACGTCCATCCTATCTAAGCCGTTCATTATCTTGTAAGTCTTCATCAGATCTCCCCTCAACCTCCTAAACTCCAATGAATATAATCCCACGATCCTCAGACGTTCATCGTATGTCAGGCCTACCATTCCTGGGATCATCCGTGTGAATCTCCGCTGGACCCGCTCCAGTGCCAGTATGTCCTTCCTGAGGTGTGGGGCCCAAAATTGCTCACAGTACTCCAAATGGGGCCTAACCAGTGCTTTATAAAGCCTCAGAAGTACATCCCTGCTTTTGTATTCCAAGCCTCTTGAGATAAATGACAACATTACATTTGCTTTCTTAATTATGGACTCAACCTGCAAGTTTACCTTTAGAGAATCCTGGACTAGGACTCCCAAGTCCCTTTGCACTTTAGCATTATGAATTTTGTCACCGTTTAGAAAATAGTCCATGCCTCTATTCTTTTTTCCAAAGTGCACGACCTCGCACTTGCCCACGTTGAATTTCATCAGCCACTTCTTGGACCACTCTCCTAAACTGTCTAAATCTTTCTGCAGCCTCCCCACCTCCTCAATACTACCTGCCCCTCCACCTATCTTTGTATCATCGGCAAACTTGGCCAGAATGCCCCCAGTCCCGTCATCTAGATCGTTAATATATAAAGAGAACAGCTGTGGCCCCAACACTGAACCCTGCGGGACACCACTTGTCACCGGTTGCCATTCTGAGAAAGAACCTTTTATCCCAACTCTCTGCCTTCTGTCTGACAGCCAATCGTCAATCCATGTTAGTACCTTGCCTCAAATACCATGGGCCCTTATTTTACTCAGCAGTCTCCCGTGAGGCACCTTGTCAAAGGCCTTTTGGAAGTCAAAAGGTCAAAGCCATCTCACAGAGGTATGTGGAGCCAAAGTAGGCGTTCACCTTGAGTGCATACAATGTCAGAAGAGGATATTTCTCTCTACAAGTCCCCAAAAGTCTTTGTCCGTTGACCTAGCTTTCAGCTGTGTCATTTTGCATAGTGATTATTTCTATGTCAAGTCCACTGCTTTTTTGAACACCTGCTGAAACTTTGCTGTCAGTTCTCTGATATCCATTGAAGAAAAGGATTTGAGACAAACATAATTTGTTCTATCTTGTCTAACTCCTGAAATCATCTGAATTTCTTTTCCAGTTTGTTTGGATGGAGCCCTTTCTGTCTGACCTGTTGTTGGATTTTTTTCTAGATTTGGGAAGTGCTCAGTAATTTTGTTCTTTAACTGGGAGGACCACAAGCCCAGTTTCAACTTGAACACATTCACTGCACTGATCATGTGTGACAAGTCTCTATCCCTCCCCTGCAGTTCATGGTTCAGCTCATTCAATTTTGCACTTGTTGGTAAGAAGCGCCAAGTCTAGCAAACACACATCTGACAGCTCGCTGTACACCTCATTTCTTGATTTAAGAAAGATGACAATTTCAGGAAGCAGATCTAAAACTCTCTGGGGGACTTTTCCTCAACTTAACCACCTCAGACCTGCATGAAGGATTAGCTCAACGTAGGTGGCATCAAGCTCATCGAGTAATGATTTGAACAAGTGATGTTGCAGAACTCGAGCACAAGAGTTGACGATCTTCACAACAACAGCCATTACATGAAAAAAGTCAATAATCTTGCTTGCCAGCGCTTGTTGCTGGATAACACAGTGGTAATCGACAAAGGAAGGGGAATTCAGGATCATTTCTGCGAAGTGCTACAAAACCTGTGTTGACACCCAGCACTGATGGTGCATCATCAGTTGTAATTGATATCAGTTTCTTGATCGGAATGTTTTTCTCAGTTGAATACTGTTTAAGTTGGTTGTAGACATAGTCAAGAGTGAGCAAGAGAGTGAGGAAGTCCTTCTTTGTTGTTGCATCTTTGTTTTCTGGGCCAAATGCATCATATCTACTGACTCATCAAACTGCAGTGAGAAAACATTCACAGACTGATCAGTCTTGGTGTATTTGCTGAGACCCATCCTCAGACAACAATTCCACCTTTCTGGTTACTTTAGGCTCTTGTTGGCTGTCATAATTTTACCTTTGTTTTTAAAATCTTTGAACAAGCAACCCATCACAGCCTCCTTGATAATTTAGCCTTCAGTGACCTGTTTCTTATGTTTTGCCAGCAGATAGCTAATATGAAAAGATGCATTTTTGTTAGCCTTGCCTTTCGCCACAGGTTTTGAAAAGAGTGACTGCTGAACTTTCAACATTCCCTTTAACTCCCCAACTTACCTTATCTGAATGACGCTGTTTAAAGGAAATTTTCTTGAAATTTACTCAAGGCTTTTATTCTGTTGACAGAATTGCCTTTGACATTGCCTTTGACATTCGTAAAAAGAAATTCACTTTCCTGATCTTGGTGTAAATGGTAGGTCCTTTTCCCTCTTGGAGGTCTCTGGCTCCTTGCTCATCATTTTGTCTTCACCCAGTTTAGTCCACGATTCGGCAGTCAGTGAGCTGAATCGCTCGTCATCACGGAAAGCCAGAGTCTCACGCGTTTTTGGCAGCAGTTCGGTCGCCAATGACAATCAACTTTGAGACTCCAGGGCTCCTGTCAACTATTTGGAGACTGCTGCCTTAGACCTAAGACTATATGGCATGGGGGTGAGGGCTATACTGAGGAAATGGGAAAGGCCTAGTGTGTGCAGTGATTTTAATGGGGCCTAGAGCCCTGAAAGTGGAAGCGAGTGTGCAGTTGAGCAGATCAGTAGCAATAGAAATATCAAGGTGAATGGGTGGCTAAAGACTAGACGGTTGTGAGAGTTGTGAAATTTTTTTCAGGACAGATGCAGAGTGAATGGGCTTCAGTCATAGAAGGTAGATGTGGGTGGACATTCAAGGAATTGACCAGAGATGGTCTTATCTGCGATTAATACAATGGGAATAGTGAAGCTGTAGGGAGGATTAAAGGTAGACAGGAGAGTAATGAACACACGAGGCGAGAGATAATGATAAATTGAAATGGTGATTGAAATCACTGAGGATGAGAAGCTGCTGAGCACAGAGGTCAGGTTTCTGTCAAGGCCATGATAATGCAATTATCCATTGGATGGCAAAGTTCTTGTTCACAAGTGGACAGATATTCTGCAGAGAGATGCTGAAAGGGGTGATGATAGCTGATCACTGGCAGAGTTCACAAGATGGACACTGGGATGAACAAGTTTGACACAGAGCAGATTAGCAAGATCAGTTTCCAGAAGCTTTATGAGGCAGAAGGTTTAGCAAGAAAGTAGAATGGAACGATTGAGGTTGTCACTTGTAACGAAGCAATGATGAGCTCTTTGATGCATTCTATAGGGGATGCCAAGAAAGAAACTGTGGACTTATTTAAGAGGCAGTCAAACCTTAGACAGGCAGCTGGAGTAGGAAGGTTAAGGAGTATTGAAGGAAGTGCTGGAAGAACAGTACCAAAGAGGGGAGAGCTAAAAGGGGGGGGCATGACAAGAGGAGAAATGGGTCTTGGATTGGGGAGGGGGGGTAAAGAGAAACATGGAACAGGTTGTAAATTAATGTGATGGGCTTGGGTCAGGAACAATAACCAAAATCCACACACAAATGGACACCGGCAAAACTTAAATTACATAGATAAAAGCAAAATACTGCGGATGCTGGAATCTGAAATAAAAACAGAAAAAGCTGGAAAATCTCAGCAGGTCTGACAGCCTCTGTGGGGAGAGAATGGGGCCAATGTTTCGAGTCTAGGTGAGAATACCTCACAGATGCTGTCTGGCCTGCTGAGATTTTTCAGCTTTTTCTGGCCTGGCTGCATAGCATTTATTAGGATACACATATCCTATATATGCCTCAAGCAGGCATGACAAAGTTTCAATGCTTTTAATTCTCATTGTCTTCAGTGAATTTTGAGTGTTAAATGGAAGGTAAAATTCCAGACTTCGAAGTACTTGATACTAAATTGCCAAGTCAGCTAACACTTCACACAAAGGTGGCTTGATCATCTATTTCTGGTGTAGGTTGTCATGTTCAAAGAGTCTCTTGTGTGAACAACTTGCAGATGCTGAAAGGCTACTGTGACAATCTATTGAGTTTAAAAAAATGTTTGCAAGAAGATTTGAAAACCTTTAACTTTGATACTGGGAAAGTGTGTGAACAACAGGCTACATTGAAGGATTACATTGCATCAGGGTGCTAAAGAGCTTGAAGAGAGAGAAAAATAAGAGTTTCAAGGATCAATACTTACACGGGCTTTATTGCCTGACACTCTGATTTATACCTGAACCACTTATGGCACAAACAATTATTGTATCCTTATGCCACTAACATTGCAGAATGGGAAAGTAACTAAAATACCTTGATTTCGCAGTCAGTATCTATTGAGACAGGAAGTTGACAGAAACTAGCATAAAATTGAAAAGCAGAGAAGTTGGCTCAAACTTGTATAGAACCTTGGTTAGGCCAGACCTGAAGTTCTGGTCTCCATATATGTGGGGTGGCACAGTAATTAGCACTGCTGCCTCACAGCACCAGGGACTTGGGTTTGATCCCAGCCTTGGGTGACTGTTTGGAATTTGTGCGTTCTCCCCGTGTCTGCATGAGGTTTCCTCTGGGTACTCCGGTTTCCTCCCATAGTTCAAAGATGTGCAGGTTAAGTGGATTGACCATGTTAAATTGCCCCATAGTGTCCCAAAATGTGTAGGTTAGGGGGATTGGTGGGGTAAATGTGTGGGTTACGGGAATGGGGTAAGATGCTCTGTAGGAGAGTTGGTGCAGTCCTGATGGGCTCCTTCTGCACTGTGGGGACATAGAGACTGTAGAAGATGTGAAAAGAATTTGCTAGGATGCTACCAAAACTGAGAATTTATACCCATCAGGAAAGATTGAACAAGTTGGTATTTAATCTAGAAAAGAGAAGATAGAGACATGTTCTGATCAAGGTATTTAAGATTATAAGACCATAAGAAATAGTAACAGGAATAGGTCATTCGGCCCCTCCACCATATGAAAGGGTTTAACAGAGTATATGTAAAGAAGATGTTCTCACTTGAGAAGATCAGAAATGGGGGCCACCAGTCACCAATAAAACCAATAGGAAATTTAGGAGAAACTTTTTTGCCCAGAGAGTGGTTAGAATATGAAATCTGCGACCATGAGGACTAGCTGAAACCAACAACATTTGTGGAGAAATTGCATAACCATGAGGAAAAAAGGAATGGAAGGATATATTGATGGTGTTAGATGAAGAAGAGTGGGAGGTAGCTTGCTTGGAGCATGGATCTTTGGGCCGAATGTCCTGTTTCTAGTTTGCAAATACTATGTAATACAATGTAAATGCTATAGCTCGATAAGCCCATAATCTTCACTAATTTAAAATATAATTCATTTTTTACAGTTTGCTGGTGGCATTTATTGCAGATTGGAATCCCAGCTTAAAGCCTGTTCACCAACAACTTCTCGTCCGAATAATTCATCACAAAATACAAGGTAAATCGGTTTAAGTAAAGAATTCACATAGTACAGTTATTGTCTAAAAACCTTTTTAACTGTGGTCTTCAAATGATCCAATTTAGAAACTGAGGAACAATACTCATTGCTTTGAATGTTTAAAAGTAAATATGTATTGCATGTTAAATTTCTACATTCAGTTTCATATATCGTGGCCTACATTAATTCTATTTTAATTATACGTACAGTCTCATTCTAAGGGGGCAATCTTACTGGTTTGTCATGCCAGAAGGATCGTGAGAGAGGCAAAAAACTAGGTTAGTGTCCAGGTTTCTCACCTCTCATGATACCAGCACTGGATTGCCAGCGTGATCAGCGTCACACCCTGATTTTAATTATTTAATCCAAATTTAAATATTATTGGTGAGCCCAGGATGGGATTGTCCAGGCTCACTTGCCTTAACAGCCTCAATGTAGGTCCTCACTGGCGTGGATCACGGAAGCTCCCCAGCATCGGGGACCAAACATGATGGTCTCGCCAGTGGGACTGGAGGCCATTGAGGCCCCCCAAGTGATTGGAGACAAAGGGGACAGTGCCAGTCTGGCACCTGGCACTGCCTATTGGGCATGGGGCAGGGCCTGAGGGGAGGATGTGGGGCCTAACTGGAGGGGGTAGGGCCTGAAAAGAAGACTGTGCGTGGGGAGCTGCGCACTCTGCAATCAAATATCATTGAGGCGACGATTGACTGGAGTGGGGGTGAGGGGAGAGGTGGCAGTCAGGCGAGGGGGGGGTGGTGAAAGGGGTGCAATCGGGGTGGTGAAGGATTGAGATATATCTCAGTGCACTGACTGTGTACAATTTACACAGTGCACTGGGAGATCATGCGCAATGGCACCCTTTCAGTCAGCAGCCGGTTTCCCAGTGTGAATAGACTCCGTCCACTCCCCCTACTGGCGCAAGTTACACTTTGCCTAATTTTTTTTCTAAGTAGCATAAGATTTTAATATTTTTATCGCCGAAAAAATGGGCATGGTTCTCTCCCGTTTTCATGCTCATTTAACTTGAAATGTTTTTGGTAAGATCGCCGCCACCCACCCCGCCCCCCCCTCCCCAGCCAAGTCTTTTATATATATATATATATGTATGTATGTATGTATGTATGTGTGTGTGTGTGTGTGTGTGTGTGTGTGTGTGTGTGTGTGTATATATATAATGGGTGGATTAGCACAATGTTCTTTCTACTAAAATGTAATTTTAAAAACAGTCTTGACTGCACAGTAGCTTATTCTTCTGCTGACTATAAGGCTCCATCTTCCACACTATCTAATTTGGGAAAGAGGCTTTTGTTAGTGGCTATTTTAAGTGTGCGTGCATGCAAATTTACCTTATGTCATTGTCTCAGTAGTAAACAGCAAGGTCATTTACCTAGATTTTAAAACACAATTAGGCCATTTAATTCAACAAGCTGCACCTACCCTTTTGAACCTTTCCATAATTTTTTTAATTTCCATCAGAGCATTTTATGCCTTCATTTTCTAAAGAGAGTCCCAATCTGATCAGTCTTTCCTGTTATTGGCATCCTAAGATTTTATATAGATAATCTTCAAGTTTAGTCTCGATGATAAATTCCCTATTTAACATTGGAACTTAAGACTAATTGTTTTCTAGTTGCTCTTGTCTGTGTTGTCTGTTGAATAAGAGTGCAGTTTCATCATTTACAAACAACTGTTGTACCTCCAGTCTAAAACTCCTCCATTATTCTAGGTATCATCTGTTGGGAATTTACTTTATTTTGACTTTATATAATATATTCGACTATAACTCTGTTTAGGATCGGCATGTCGCTCATGTCTTTCCTAGTGAATACTTGAAAGAAGTTATCATTCAGAATATATTCACTGTTTTCTACTTGTGCTTTATTTTGATTTGATTTAATTTATTATTGTCACATGTATTAGAATACACTGAAAAGTATTGTTTCTTGCGTGCTATGCAGGCAAAACATACGTACATAGAGAAGGAAAAGAGAGAGTGCAGAATGTAGTGTTACAGTCATAGCTAGGGTGTAGAGAAAGATCAACTTAATGCGAGGTAGGTCCATTCAAAAGTCTGATGGCAGTAGGGATGAAGCTGTTCTTGAGTCAGTTGGTACATGTTCTCAGACTTCTGTATCTTTTTCCCGACGGAAGAAGGTGGAAGAGAATATGTCTGGGGTGCATGGTCCTTAATTATGCTGGGTGCTTTTCCGAGGAAGCAGGAAGCGTAGACAGAGTCGATGGATGGCAGGCTGGTTTGAGTGATGGATTGGGCTTCGTTCACGACCTTTTGTAGTTTCTTGCGGTCTTAGACGGAGCAGGAGCCATTCCAAGCTGTGATACAATCAGAAAGAATGCTTCTATGGTGCATCTGTAAAAGTAGGTGAGAGTCTTAGTGGACATGCCAAATTTCCTTAGCCTCCTGAGAAAATAGAGGTGTTGTTGGGCTTTCTTAGCTAGAGCGTCAGTATGGAGAGACCAGGACAGGTGATCTGGACACCTAAGAACTTGATGCTCTCGACCATTCCTACTTCATCTCCATTTATGTAGACAGGGTGTTATGGTTCAGGTTTTTATGAAGCCCGTCTGAATCATAAGTTTTGCATCTTGAATTTGGCTCGGAGAAGCATGAGATGTTCGCTCCAGGTATAATTCAAGTGATCCACTAGGGAGCTTTTATCAAACAAAGTTTATTTAAGAATATAGTTAACATGTACAGTAAGAAAATTAGCAAGAACTTTTATCAGTTACAAAACAACCACTCTAATGTATAACCCTTAATTAATATCTCTAATGTGTTCCAATTAAAACCAAAACCCATAGACAACAAAAAATCCTTTTCACAGGTTTAACACAGCACAGATTAATGCTCACTTGATACTGGGATCGAGGCCATTAGTTGAATTCTGCAGTCTAATGCTTTTCAGACTCTGAACAGTCAGAAGACAAGACAGCTTTCCAAAGCACCAGAGTCTCTGGTCCAGCTCCCAACAATAGATTTTCTACTCCAGGAAGGCTTTCAGCTAAACAGCAGAATTTCCCAAAACCAGGGAGAGAGAGAAGAGATGCTGTTTTCAGTATGATGTCCACTCCTTTCTAAACTCAACTCAAACCTGCAGCTCAGAACCGAAACTGAAAACAATCTGTCACCTGACCTGCCTACAGATTTTTCTCCTCCCAACAATGACATCACCTAACGCTATGAGCATGAAACCACTGAAGCTGTGAGCTGCAGAAATCATTTTTTTAAAAAACCTTTCTTAAAGGGACATCTAATGTCACAAAGGGCATGCCCGCCACTACACTTCCTGAAGTTGATGACTATCTCCTTCGTTTTGTTGACACCTAGGGAGAGATTATTGTCACCACACCAGTTCACCAGATTCTCCATCTCTTTCCTGTACTCTGTCTCGTTATTGTTTGAGATCCAATCCACAATGGTTGTGTCATCAGCAAACTTGAAAATCGAGTTGGAGGGGAATTTGGCCGCACAGTCAAAGATGTATAAGGAGTATAGCAAGGGGCTGAGGACACGACCTTGAAGGGCACCGGTGTTTAGGATGATCATGGAGGAGGTGTTGCTGCCTATCCTTACTGATTGCGGTCTGTGGGTTAGAAAGTTCTGGATCCAGTTGCAGTGGGAGGAGCCAAGCCTCAGGCCACAGAGTTTGGAGATGAGATTTACTACTTGTTTGAATCTTTTGTTTGTTCATAATTTTAAAAAAAGGAAATGATGCACATTAATTAATCAAGGCATCTAAATAAGCAGTAATAGGTTTGAAAATGATGTCAAATCCATTAAAAAATAATTCAGCAGAGCACAAATCGTGCACTTGCTGTGAACATAACTTAATTCATTCCCATCTTTGACATTGACAGCTACAGTGAAAGCTTCCGTGTAAACTATCTGGAAGTTTTACTATCTTGAGTTTATCTTTCATGGTGAAGGTAGTGATGGGACCAGTCACCACTCTCCATCCCTCTTGTTTTTGGGACTTAAGGATTAAAACTAAGCTTTTCTGATCCACCAAAACTCTTTCTGTAGCTCCTATAAACTTCTTCGTCACTGAAGCCATTGCATAAAAACCTAACACTGTTAAATTCTGTTAGAGACAGTGAAGTGAAAAGCCTACACGAATTCTCTTACACATGCAACAAGTCTCCCCAGTGAACCATCTGTCAGTATTGAGCAGAGACTGACTGAGTCGCTAGTAGAGGCAGGAAACAAAAGGAAGAATGTGGCTTTATTGTTGTGCAAGGGCACGATACATGAATGTAAGATGAAGTGGCAGTGAAAAAAAACATGTTGTTTTCTGTGTGAAGGCACTTAAATGAGTCTTGATTCACCAATTCTTGGTCACAGATTACTTTAGAGTCTAAATTGACAATCCAATCTGTTCACTGGTAATCTTGAGGAATTTTTCAATAATGCAAGACAATTCAGCAGCTTAATGTACAGAGTGCATCTTGAAATCATTCTGCAATTTGATGAAGCCCAATATAGTGAACAGAATATCAGCATAATGTGTGTCCAAATCCAAGTCTGTAATCTACTTAATTCTTAGTATTAGTTCTGGAGAATTGAGTTGATAGGAGAAGCATGCAGCTACTGATGCAGTTGTTCATGTTTCATTGGAAGCCACTGAAAATACATTTGATGTTTAAAAACCCAGCCATTAGAATCAAAATTGTATAACTAAGTACTGTCTGGCCCAGTCTTGCCGCACAGAAGTTTACATGCCAACCGAGCATGGAAGTAATACATAGCCTGGATCGAACTTTCATTTTATTTTAATTTTCCTTGTATACCACGACATCCTCTATTTAGAAAATGTCTTTATTTTCCTTCAGAGCATGTTTCATAGGCTGTCAACCTTTAAAACAACACTACTTAGCCTTTGACATGGGATAGAAAAAATATATGCCTACCATGAAATTGTTCATATATTTCCTGTTTGGATTGTTTTTAATATTTTTAATAAATCTGTTGTGAAATATCTTTAAGCCACAAACTTTTTTTTACTAAAATGATAATGTTAACAGACAATCATGATGGAGGCAAAATGTTAGGCTTCAAGTCTGCATCAAAAGTACAAAAATTATTTTAATTGTGGGAACTTGGTACCCGTATTCAAACTGTAATATAAATGTGATATTTCTGTCTTTCCTCTCTCCTCCTGGTATGGCTAATGTTAGTTACATTGCTAACCCATCTTCCCTGAAGACTTTTTTACTGGGTAAATGGAAGTTGGACCTCATCATTGTCAGTGCCAATGCTTTAGATAACTTGGCTGCACTCCCAAAGATGTTGACTCCTTCCTGACTAGTCAACATGCAGTTTCTCTTTCCTCCTCCATAATGCTACAAATGGAGGATCACTTGCAAGGACAGGAGTATGGATAAGCATTGTATCAGATGCATGGATTAAAGAAAAAAGATCCTCCAACTCTGGCTTCATATGCAGTCCCCTTTTCCGTCACCCCAACATTGACAGTGCCCTCTCTGAATCGCTCCTCCTTTTAGACACTGCTTAAACCTACTTCTTTAACTAAGCTTATCACCTGGTGTCATTTTGCTTTCTTTGGCTTGTCATTTTTTTTTGTCTGGCAACACACTTGGAAGCTCCTTGTGACATTTGACTGTGTTGAAAGCAATGTATAAATGCAATTTGAGTTCTTGACTTTTATTGGATAGTGTTTTAAATAACTAGAAATCTTATTCGTAGATATTATAAATAATGAGATAAGCAACCTTTTATACTTGAAGCAGAGGAAGTTCTTCAATATTTTAGTCCTGAATTTTTTAGTACAAAAAGTCAGGCCAGATATCCGGGTTAACTTTTCTTAAAAGAAAGGGAAGTTCAAGGTTGTCACTCTGCATCATATTCAAGCATACGCCCTGGAGCTTGAATTTTTAAATTAGTGTTTTGTTATTGCTGGTGGTCAGAGTGACAGATTCAGACTTGGCTGGTGAAATTTTTTCTCAATGTATATTTTCACAGCAAATTCCTGATCAAATTTATTGAGGTTTCATATTCTTGAGTAAATATTAATCTTCACAGGTACCTCCTTTCAGCCTTGGATTTCCTGTGAATGTGCTCATGAAAACACTTGTTGGTTAAAGTAGGTTACCTATGCTCATCAAAATACCCAAAATGCTGAAGAAGTGATCAACAGATTCTCGGTTTTGTGTTTTTCTCGTCAACTGAGAAATCTTAGTTAGTGCCAAAGGAGAACTTATAATTTTTTATGCACCCATTTTCAAACTACTTTGGAAATCATCTCTTTATTGGCTTTGTACTTTGTGCTTTTCAGTGTTGTCTCGCCTTTATAAGACAGCATATAAGTAACAACGGTGAAGTACAATCCTGATTCAATCTAAAGAGTGCTTTGAAGAATCATAACCATGTAACAAATGGAGTGAATTTGTTTTATTCTCTTGAACCTAGGTCCAAGGCCCGCTTTTCACAGATGCGCCCAACATAGTGGATTCCACGGACAAAAGAGGCTGATCTTTTGCTTGATAAATACCAAACTGTACCATAATTTAAATCTGCATGTTTAATTGCATCATTAAATATCTAATCACATACAATTAGCAAATGGTTTTCATGATTTTACAGTGGTATATATTTGAACTATAACAGATAAAAGATGGTGACACCATGAATGATTCAATTTAAACTGTTAACTGTACTGCATCCATCAGTATTCGGATTCATTAATTGCATTTATGCTATGCGTTTGAACCTTTTTCCACTTAACTTTTCAATGTGGCTTTTCTGGTTCTCCAAAACTACAGTGGGTACCGAGAGCTACAAGTAATTCTCCAAATGTTATTCAATGTTAAAAGCTTTAACTTGCAAAATTTTGAAGTTTAGGTTGCTGGACAACTAATCCTGAAATGAAAAATCTTCATTTAATAAAAACTGGTTGGCAGCCATCTTGTATTTGGGGAAGTGGGTGTTCTGTATGTTTATAACTATTTGAAGTTCTTGTTGCTTTGTAGTATTGTTTCAGATGGTCTTTGAAATAATGTGGTGCAAACCCTTATTTATAGATGAATTGTTTTCACCTTTTGTTTTTACCTTCCATTTTAGTTTCCGAAATCTAAATATTAGTACTTTAAAATTCTTTGGAATTAAATTTTGTACTGTAATTTCTGAAATAAGTTTATGGGGATTTTAAAAGCCATTTCTGGCATTCTGCACTGAATTGATATAGTGAAATAGTTTATATAATGTAATAGGGACTATATCCCTTTTAAAAGATCCCAGTAGAATAGCTATTTAGGAAAATAAGTCCTAAACATTCTTTGTTTATTCCCATTTTTCACGAGTTGCAAAATAAATACATTGAGGAAAATAAATGTATAGGAAAATCTACTGTCTTCATTTATTCTACTGAAATTGTGAAATGAAGGCTCAGAGTCTGAGAATACTGGAGATGTTTGAGCTATTGTCTACTCTCTTGCCAAAGAAAGGGGTTGATCTCACACATTTATTGTGTTAACATATGAAACTCCGTTCAACCTTCATGTACATATTTGCACACTATCTAAATGATTGACAGTGAAGAGCAACTTCCTCAATGAAATACCTAGTAAGCTGTACGGTACTTTGCTAAGTTAATTTCTTAAAATGCCATATTCCTGAAAAGCCAAGAAACCAACAACCTTTCATTGCTTATGACCATCTAACTGTTTGATTTGAATAGCTATATTTGCCTTGATAAGCAATCAAGGTAATTTTGAATGGTTATGTTCAACACCTCATAAATGTCAGTTTTGATAAGCTGTATGTTTTCTTCATTCTCTCATAACTGAGTCAACAACAATTATTTTGTTTAGTAATTTCTAAAAGTGAACTATTTGGGTGATCTTCACCCAAATAGAGATATGTTCCACCATCATTGTAAGGTTGATTATACATGCAACTGCTGTACAGCCTAATAGGCATCCAAAGTGACATGAAAATTTGCAGTGACATTAAAGCTTATTTTGATTCTCAGACATCATGTAATCTATTTTTAAACAAGCATTACTTTAGCATATGTCATCAAACCATTTGATTTTGAGCAAAATTTGTTGTATGCTGTTTTTCAGATTACTGTTACTATTCAGTGTGACTCAGTTTTTAAAGCTGGGACTTTTAAGATATTTCTAATATTGAGGTTTGTGACTTATTCTGCACCATATATAATGGGTAGTTACCATGATACTGTTCCTGTGATTTTTGTTTTGTCTCCTATCGATATACCTGTGTGGTCTCCAGCACAACCGTTTGCTGTCCTTTTTATTTATATCACTATAATGCAACAGGTTTTAAAAGGCATTTGAAGCATTCTGTGCTTTGCAAGCATAGGTGGTGTGCTAATATTTGAATATTCTACTCACTCCAAACTATACTGTTGTTAACAATATTTCTCTGAAAGAATCCCCAAGAGTTCTTTGGAGAGCTGGTATAAGTCATAATGAATACTATGCTATGCTTAAAAGACTGGAAATTTCATGATGTGAACAAATGGGCATACATTAACTGAAGCTGTTTTCCTTTTTTATCAACTTCAATTTCTTTCCAGAAATATTACTGGTTCTATCAATTTGTATCTGTTAGCTTTACCAAACAAGGCCACTTACACATGAAGCTATTTGAATGGGGAATATCATAGCAGAGCTTATCCTAAACCTACACACATTTCCAGGAAAGCTTCATAAATGGTGGGATGGCCGTGAACTAACTCGAAACAGAACTGATATCGCAGCTATGACCTTTTGGGTTAATTGGATTCATTACCACAGCATGCGGTGCATCTATTGTCCAGTCGAAGAGGAGTTCATCCTGATGTTAGGATGTTCAAATATATTGCACAGCTGCACAATGATTGATCTTGCTGGTTTCCAGTCAAATTTCTACATTTAAGAAATCTTTAAATGTCACACTGACTAGTTATATGAGCAAGGTTCACACATGAATTTCCTGATATTAATTTTTGTAGTCATGTAGTGTACAGACATTCTACTCCCTTAGAATTCTGCTTTTGGTAAACCTCTTGCTTTCCTCTAATGGGTGGAGGGGATATTTTTGAACACTTCTTCCTCCTTTGAAGTTGTAGAACCATATAATGAAGCAACTCTAGGATTTGGGAAGGATGGGATTCTCCAATGAACATCAGTGTTCAGAAATTTTCAGTTACGTCCCATTTTGGAATAACAACAGCTAACATCATTTTCAGGAGGACTAAAAGTAGGTAACAATGCAGTTTACAAAGTGCTTTCTCAAAGTAAGGACTCAAATTGAGCCTCAATTAATATAAAGAGTCTTCTTTAGTTAATAGTGTTATGATACCAGTTATGAGAATACAGGACAACCCAGATACTTATTAGGATCTGGCTTGATAGACCATGCACATCTGAAGAATATAATTTGTGGAAGAACGCAGGGTAAGGAAATAAGCGTGAGAACTCGGGTCTATGGTATATTCCTACCAATATGATCTCCTGATCCAGGTACAAGTGTTGATGATGGTCACACGCCATGCCCCAACAGACTTGTAGGCACTCACTTGATGTATTTTCTCTAGCTGTACTTTCTTTAAGTTACCCAATTCTCAGGAACTCCTTCTTTCTCTCTAAACATAAAGAACAGACTACATATCTATAGCCTCCAGGTCAGCTCTTGCACTTAATTTTTCCTTCTAAAAGCACCTCAACTGGGTCAAACATTAAAACATAAACAACCTCCAATTCACCTTAAATTGAAACTAAAATTCTACATTCTTAACCTTTAATATATCCAACAATAGAGACAGTTGTAACAATAGTTTTAGGAGTCCCATGTAAAATTAGAGTTCTTTTACAGAACATAAAATCTTGTGTAAAGTTGATTGTACATCTTAGAACAAATGTATATACAGTGAATTGTTGTATTTCTTCACAAAGGGCAATTAAATCAAATTCCAGAAGGTACATTATAAATCTTATACATTTTAATTTGAAAAGCTGAAAGTTATAACAATTATTGCAGCTAACGAAAGCAAAAAATATCTGAATGTATATTGTAAATAACTGCGATTTCCCAGAATGTCAGATACGACTACATAGATTTCAAAATGGTCACCTAAATCAGCATGCTGAGACATTCCAAAGATCATTCGTGTTTATTGCTGCCCCACAAATCATTAATTTGAATTCAACAAAACATTTTGCTAAATTAGACTTGTGAATGGTGCTCTGAAGAAGGTAGTCAGTTTGACTAAAAGCTGGCACTGCAGTCAGGATTTTAAATGAACAGATGGGGGAAAACTACTGCAATTGAAAGATTACAAGAAGGATAAAATACAGAAGAGAAATTGGGATGTTAACTTTAAGTCAGCAATATGACCCACTTACGGAACGTGTTTATTATTTTAACATGCAAAGTCAAGTTGTATTGATGGTGCATAGATTATGTTTAATTACTAGAATGTTATTGGGGACAGAGTGGCTGAGCATTTGAACAACATGAATTAATCAGATAGAGCCACCACAGATTTGTAAAATGTTGGTCATGTTTAAGAACCTAACTGAATTTTTTGAAGTGATCATTAATGTAGACAAGGATGAACCTATGGATATTAATTTATATGGACTTTCAGAAGCAATTTGACAAGGTTTCACATCGGAGTTTGTTAAAATCAAGAGCTTGTGTAATTGGAAGCAATCTATTGATGACAGAAACACTTTAGCAATGTCCTCAAAGCAACAATGAAGAGATCATATATCTCTGCCAATTCATGGGAGTCCCTGGCTGACCAAAGTGGCCAAGGTTCATTTGGGACGGTACCAAGCACATTGAGAGACTGCATCAGGAACATGCAGAGGTGATGTTGGAGGGAGTGCTCAAACCTCCAAACAAAGTATCTGCACCACACCCATCTCAGAGCCCATCAAGCTAGAGTGGAAGCAAGTCATTCTCAATCCCAATGGACTGCCCAAGAAGCTTGGCTTGGTAGGGAATTGGTTAGGAGGGAAGAGACAAAGTAAAGGTAATGGGCATGCACTGCGGTTATCAGAATATGACTAGTATCCACCCTCACTGCCCCCAAAGATCTGTACTGGGGCCAAATTTTTCAGTATTTTGATTACTTAGATTAAGTTTGCTGGTGCCACAGTTCTGGACGCAACAAGTTGCAAACATATCAATAGGTTAAATGAGCGGACAAAGTTGGCAGCTGGAATTCAGTGTGGATAAAAGTGAAATCATTGACTTTGGAACTAAGAAAGTAGATCATAGTAATTTCTAAATGGTGCAAAACTAGAAATTGCATGGCTTAGTGGTCCAAATACAGCAATCACTAAAAATCACTAGAAATGCTAATGAAATACTGGGCTTTATCTCAAACAGAAGTACACTGAGGTGGAATGTATAGCTGTACAAAGCTCTGATTAAACCCATCACATACTGTATTCCATTCTATGCACCAGAGCTCAGGAAGGATCTATTGGCACCACAGCTTCAGCAGAATGATACTGGGGCTAAAAGGGTTAGACAGGTTACAGAGGCTAGGCTTTTAACTCCTTGAATATGAAAATTAAGGAGTGACCTAATTGAGAAGTTGATAATTAAAGGATTTGCTACAGTAGATAGAAACTTTCCTCAGAGAGAATGCAGAACAAGATGATGTAATCTCCAAATTAAAGCTAGCCTGGTCAGAGGTGATAACAGGGAGCACATAAAGGCTAGTGGAAATCTAGAACTATTTTTTACCCCCATCACCGCCCCCGTCCCCACTGCTGTTTGGGCTCAGTCAGTTGAAAACTTCAAAATTGAGACAGAGTTTTATTAGATTTAATAAAGATTACCCAACCAAGTTAGGTAGATGAATTCAAGTTGCAGATGGCCTTAGTCACCAGTTCTAAATGAGTCATATGAATCCTGGGAACAATTGTACAGAGCGCTGTGGGCGAGTTCTCAAACTTGGCAGATGCTTTCTCCCTACCTACCCATGTGCCCTGACCTGACTATGATTTAACAGACTGTCGGTGATGCCTCAGTTGGCCCCTCTCGCCAATTGCAGTACTCAGGTGGACAATTAAGTGGCCCATTCACCCACAATTATTCAGCCAATGGGAGAAGATTGAGGACTGGTGGGTAAGCCTGTTTGAGCCTCAGATAGAATTCAGTGTGGAGACCAGACCCCCAAAGTCTGTCACCTCCTGGTGTCCATATCCTGCCACAACTTTACCTGTTGTCCAATTCCTGGCTCCGCCTCTTCTGGGACTGGATGTAGTCCCACCAGTGGCCACTGCAATATGATTGGCTGACAGCTCTCTGAGGTGGCTTCCTCCACCGATGGGGTGGGAGGCCTGTGTCAAGCCAATTAACATTTTGGACAATTTGTTGGCTTCAGGCAGCCCATCAAAGCTGGGGCAAGTTTTACATCGACTTTGGTGAGTGTGAACAACATGGTGGGCACTATTTCTAGCTATTTAAAGGGATAATCAGCTGCTCTTCAATAAATGGCTGAGGTTTATTGGGCTGCTTTTTGAAAACTTTTGCTGCTAGAACTAACAGTAATAGTTTATGAAAGCAATTTAGCGTGTCAACAAATGGCTTTTGGCAAGATTTGGTGTTTGCTCTGCTGTATTGGACAAAAACCAGGCTCAACTCCTAGGATCTGTAGCCAGACAGATCAGTAGAGACAGGTGGAGTTAGCTCCGAGGAGACCTGCTCCATACAGATTCAGAACTTCTTGCTTGCAGTTCTTTGAGAGGCAGTGCATGAGGAGGCTATATTTTACCAGGGAGGCTGTCACACCACTTTGTTCCCTTGTGCAGCATAAACTCCAGGCCAGCTGAAAGGTAATGACAGCCTAAGGCTATCATTGACACTGTGATGCTGAACTATAATACTGAGATTATTGCAGCATCTGACATCTAAAACATTGCCATTTGGTTACAGAGGCTTGCATTCACCAGTTGATGGATACTTTTTATTAAAGCAAGTGTCTGGGCAATTAAATTTTTTTCTGATCAGTGGCAATGGAGTCATGCTGATAAAAATGAAGCAGTTTGATTTCTTCCCAATTGGAATTTTAATTCTGCTTTTGGTGGAGATGAATGTTGGGTGCTGACAGAAAGCTTCATTATTAAGTACCTAATGTCATTCCATGACATGCGTGAAACAGTTATCACTTTAGTCCCACCACTTGGTGAGCCTGTTGGAAAGCTAGCAAAGCCCCTAAGAACATTCTTTTTAAAGCAAATTAACTTCTTTGGTTGAGGAAGCCATCTTCAGTTATTTTGAGGTGGCTGCTGAGGAGCAAAAAGATTGCACTACTGACAATATTATAATACTCAAATCAATGAGATTCCATTAAGCACTGAATCTTGCATGTTCGACTGTAGCCAGGAGAGAGAAATGAAGAATCGACTTCATTGGTATAGGACTGGTGTCACATGTAGGCCAGACTGGCAGGTTGTCTTCTGTGAATGGAAGATTAGTGAACCAGTTTTATGACAACGTAGTGGTCACTTTTACTGATACCAAATTCTTAAACTGCCATAGGATTTGAATTCATATTTTTCTGGATTATTAGGCCAAGTTTATGTTTTAACTCTTAAAGCACTTGGCAGCAACAAGGGGTAGTGTGGTGAACCATCGTTGGTTCCCACTAGATAGTACTGAGCCAGGGTCTGGCCAGTACTACAAGTATGTATATATATTGTTGTTGGGGTTAGGCTTGGGTTGTTCTACTTGTTGCTGTTGGGGTTAGGGTTGGGCTGTTACACCTTGTATTATAGTTATTGTGGTACATCCCATTCGGGCTCCGCCTCCTGGGAGAGGTATAAAGGTCTCTGCTCTGTCTGGGACCCCTCAGTCTGGGATCGTGTATATAATTAGTAGCTTCGTTGTTACAGCAAATAAAAGCCTTTATTTCCTGAGCATCTCAAGCCTCGTGTGTGATAACACGCATCAATTTTATTTGCTGTAAATAAACTCTCGTCGAAAAAAAAACGATATAGAGAGTATGGAGCAGATACTGAAGCCTGAATGCCTTACACTGGATCCACGTGCGGCGGGCACCTCTAACACCTTCGACCACTGGTTGAAATGTTTTGAGGACTACCTGGCAGCCTCCGCAGCGGTCACCACAGATGATGACAGACTCCGGGTCCTCCATGCGAGGGTAAGCGACACTGTCTACCTCGCGATCCGTGCAGCCACCGACTACACAAAGGCCCTCGAGCTTCTTAAGAAGCGGTATATTAAACCGCCCAACGAAATACACGCTCGTTACCTCTTAGCCACTCGACGACGGCAGTCCGGCGAAACGATGGAGGAATACGCGAACGAGCTCCTATGGCTAGCCAGGGGCTGTAACTGCAAAGCAGTGTTGGCAGAGCAGAATATGAACGACCTCGCTCGAGATGCGTTTGTGGCGGGAGTCGGATCATCTTACATCCGACTCAAACTACTGGAGAAAGGTAATCTTGACCTCACCCAGGCAATAGAACTAGCGGATATGTTGGAGACGGCCTCCAAAAGCCTAGTATTGTATCCTGAAGACCACGTGGAGACAACGTGGCAGGAGCAGTCGCTGATCCCTCCTCGTCCCTCGGGTTCGAAATGCTGCGTGATGGCGTGCTCACACTCGGGCCAGACGACGGCAGCAGCTCCGGGCGGCCCGCGGTGTTACTTCTGTGGGGGAAGCGAAGCATACTCGGCAACGGTGTCCCGCTAAAGCTGTGTTGTGCTCCGCCTGCGGTAAGAAGGGGTACTATTCGAAAGTGTGCCGATCTAAATCTGCTTCTCGGAACAGCAGTGCGGCCTGCGATTCCTCGGAGCCCGGTTCTTCGTTGTCGGCATCGTCGAGGGTTTCATCCACGTGCAAGGCCAGGACGACGCCATTACGGTCGACGGAGTCGGAGAGGTGTGACCACCAGGGGTCGCTGAGTTTGGCGCCATCACCCACGTGCGACCTATGGGAGCGGCCATGTTGGTCGGCACCGACCGCGAACGACCAGCAGGGGTCATCCTCGTCAATCTCAGCCGCCTGCAGTGGCGCTCATGAACCAACGGTGGCATCGATCATCCTGGACCAGGCCAAGCCTCATAGACTTGACAAGTCTATGATGGACATTCAGGTAAACGACCACTTGATTTATTGTCTGTTTGACAGCGGGAGCACTGAGAGTTTTATCCACCCAGACGCTGTGAAGCGGTGTGGACTCCGGATTCAACCTGTCAAACAGACAATTTCTATGGCATCAAGGTCCCGGTCTGTCACCGTGCTAGGGAGTTGCGTGGTAACTTTAACGGTGCAAGGCACAGTTTACGAGCGTTTCAAGCTCCTGGTGTTGCCGCACCTTTGCACGCCAATACTTCTCGGACTAAACTTCATGGTCCACTTGAGGAATGTAACCCTACAGTACGGTGGGCCACTCCCTTCGCTTTCAGTGGGAGAACAGCAGCCTCCAAATTGCCCAACGCGCCCCGCCTGTAGCCTCTCGATGCTGAAGATTACCACACCCTCCCTGTTCCAGAATCTTGTGCCAGGCTGCAAGCCCATTGCGACTAAGAGTAGGCATTACAGCACTGAGGATCGGATCTTCATTCGATCTGAAGTTCAGCGGCTCCTCAAGGAAAGGATCATACAACCCACCGCTAGTCCGTGGAGAGCGCAGGTCGTGGTGGTCAAGAGTGGGAACAAACCCCGGATGGTCATTGACTATAGTCAGACCATTAATAGATACACGCAGCTGGATGCGTATCCCCTCCCGTGCATATCTGACATGGTCAATCAGATTGCGCAGTACCGGGTGTTCTCCACCATAGACCTCAAGTCTGCCTACCACCAACTCCCCATTCGCCCAGAGGACCGACAATACACGGCTTTTGAGGCAGATGGTTGCTTGTATCATTTTTTCAGGGTTCCCTTTGGTGTCACCAATGGGGTCTCGGTCTTCCAGCGTGCTATGGACCGAATGGTGGACCAGAACGGGCTGCGGGCTACCTTCCCGTACCTGGATAACGTCACCATCTGCGGCCATGACCAGCAGGACCACGACACAAATCTCCTGAATTTCCTACGCACTGCATCTCGCCTGAACCTGACCTACAACAGGGAGAAGTGTGTGTTTCGTACGTGCCGTTTAGCCATCCTCGGATACGTGGTGGAAAACGGGGTCATTGGCCCTGATCCAGACCGTATGCGTCCCCTCTTTGAACTTCCCCTGCCCACTAGTGCAAAAGCACTGAGAAGATGCTTAGGCTTCTTCTCTTATTATGCACAGTGGGTTCCCAATTACGCGGACAAAGCCCGTCCGCTCATCAAGTCCACTTCCTTTCCCCTAACACCAAAGGCCCGATTGGCCTTTGATAAACGAAAAGCCGACATCGCGAAAGCTACGATGCACGCTGTTGATGAGTCCATCCCCTTTCAGGTGGAGAGCGATGCATCCGATTTCGCCCTGGCCGCCACACTTAACCAGGCGGGCAGGCCCGTCGCCTTTTTTTCCCCACACCCTCCAAGGCCCCGAAATTCGGCATTTAGCGGTGGAAAAGGAGGCCCAGGCCATTGTGGAGGCCGTCAGGCACTGGCGCCATTACTTGGAGGGAAAACGGTTCACCGTGATCACAGACCAGCGGTCCGTGGCGTTCATGTTTAATAACACGCTGAGGGGCAAGATCAAGAACGACAAGATCTTGCGGTGGAGAATTGAACTCTCCACCTATAACTATGACATCATGTATCGTCCAGGGAAACTCAATGAGCCCTCGGATGCCCTCTCACGTGGAACATGCGCCAGTATACAGGAGGACCGTTTGCAGGCTCTCCATAATGACCTATGTCATCCTGGGGTCACTCGGCTCTACCACTTTATAAAAGCCCGCAATCTGCCCGACTCGGTGGAGGATGTCAGGTCCATAACAAGAAGCTGTCAGGTATGTGCGGAATGCAAACCGCATTTCTACCGACCTGACCGGGCACAATTAGTCAAGGCCACTCGTCCCTTTGAAAGACTGAGTGTCGATTTTAAGGACCCCCTTCCCTCAACAGATCGGAATGTGTACTTCCTCAACATCATTGATGAGTACTCGAGATTCTCTTTTGTTATTCCCTGCTCTGATACATCCGCTGCCACGGTTATCAAGGCATTCCGTGATCTTTTTACCCTGTTCGGGTACCCCAGCTACATTCACAGCGACAGAGGCTCGTCGTTCATGAGCAATGACTTGAGGCAATACCTGCTCTCACACGGGATTGCCTCGAGTAGAACCACGAGCTACAACCCTAGGGGTAACGGACAGGTGGAACGTGAGAATGCTACAGTCTGGAAGGCTGTCTTACTGGCGTTGAAGTCAAAAAGCCTTCCAGTCTCCCGTTGGCAAGAGGTGCTCCCTGATGCGCTCCATTCCATACGCTCACTCCTGTGTACGGCAACCAACGCTACTCCCCATGAGAGGCTGTTTTCATTCCCTCGGAAGTCTTCCTCTGGGACCTCATTACCGTCTTGGTTGACGTACTCAGGACCTGTCCTCCTGCGGCGACATGTAAGGGCCCGCAAGTCCGACCCATTGGTCGAACAGGTCCATCTCCTCCACGCCAACCCTCAGTATGCCTATGTGGCATACCCTGACGGGCGAGAGGACACGGTCTCAATCCGAGACCTGGCGCCAGCAGGGGACGTAGAAACCCTGTCGCTCCTATACCCCCTGTTACAAACCCCATAACTCTTGTTTCCCCTCCGGACACGGCACGGGCAGCATCGGGACCATTACTTAACCCTTTTACTCCCATGTACAGCTTGCCTGAGTCCAGAGGATGGTCGCCACTTCAGGGCGTGTCGGAACTCCATGGATTACGATCACCTCAGGGTCAACCGGCCTGTGAGACTGTGGAGGAACAGTTGGACATCGCCTTGGGGAGAACGCCACCGCGAGTGCCTACTCCGGTGTCATCGCCGGTATTGAGGAGGTCACAACGACGGTGCGGTCCCCCTGACCATCTGAACTTATAGACTGATGACAAATTATTCTGTTTTTTTGTACCCCGCCGGCCTTTGTCTTCAAAGGAGGGGTGAATGTGGTGAACCATCGTTGGTTCCCACTCGATAGTACTGAGCCAGGGTCTGGCCAGTACTACAAGTATGTATATATGTTGCTGTTGGGGTTAGGGATGGGTTGTTCTACTTGTTGCTGTCGGGGTTAGGGTTGGGCTGTTACTCCTTGTATTATAGTTATTGTGGTACATCCCAGTCGGGCTCCGCCTCCTGGGAGAGGTATAAAGGTTTCTGCTCTGTCTGGGACCCCTCAGTCTGGGATCGTGGATATAATTAGTAGCTTCGTTGTTACAGCAAATAAAAGCCTTTATTTCCTGAGCATCTCAAGCCTCATGTGTGATAACGCGCATCAGGTAGGCAACATATTCTTATCCAAAGGAGTGAAAGTACTGATCCAACTCCTTTTCCCCCAATTTTCTCCCCTTTTCTCCCTTCCTGCCCTGAAGGCATTGGAACACATGGGTGCATTAGCCCTCTGGGATCTCATTCATGCGGGCAGCCTCTACATTTATGGAAGGCACTTTAACCCAGCCTAATCCTGTTCTCATCCAAACATCACACATACACACTTTTCAACAGAGGTTCTTTATCCACTAAATCAGTGTTGTTTTGATTTGATTTATTATTGTCACATGTATTAACATACAGTGAAAAGTATTGTTTCTTGCATGCTATACAGGTAAAGCATACCATTCATAGAAGAGGAAACAGAATGTAGTGCTACAGTCATAGCTAGGGTGTAGAGAAAGATCGGCTTAATGCAAGGCAAGTCCATTCAAAAGTCTGACAGCAGCAGGGAAGAAGCTGTTCTCGAGTCGGTTGGTACGTGACCTCAGACTTTTGTATCTTTTTCCCAACAGAAGGCGGCGGAAGAGAGAATGTCCGGGGTGCGTGGGGTCCTTAATTATGCTGGCTGCTTTGCTGAGGCAGAGGGAAGTGTAGACAGAGTCAATGGATGGGAGGCTGGTTTGCGTGATGGATTGGGCTACATTCACGATCTTTTGTAATTCCTTGTGGCCTTGGGCAGAGCAGGAGCCATACCAAGCTGTGATACAACCAGAAAGAATGCTTTCCATGGTGCATCTGTAAAAGTTGGTGAGAGTCGTAGCTGACATGCCAAATTTCCTTAGTCTTTTGAGAAAGTAGAGGCGTTGGTGGGCTTTCTTAACTATAGTGTCGGCATGGGGGAGGGATCAGGACAGATTGTTGGTGATCTGGATACCTAAAAACTTGAAGGGTCATCTGGACTCGAAACGTCAGCTCTTTTCTCTCCTTACAGATGCTACTGAGATTTTACACCCGCTGGACTGTTATTTGTCAATCATCCCTAATTGCAAAGGTTCTTAGCAAAGTGATCACTTAGTCTACGTTTGGTTTCTCTTATATAGAGGACAACACCTGACCCTTTACCTCTTCCATGCTCACCATCCAAGGTCCAAAATACTCATTCCAAGTTAAGCAGTGTTTCACTTAAACCTCTTTCAATTTGGTCTATTGCATTTGCTGCTCCCAGTGTGGTCTCCTCTATAGCGGAGAGACCAAGCGTAGACTGGGTGATCATTTTGCTGAGCACCTTTGGTCTGTGTGCAATCAGAACCCTGACCTTCTGGTTGCTTGCCATTTTAACGCACGATCCTGCTCCCATGCCCACATGTCTGTCCTTGGCTTGCTGCAATGTTCTAGTGAAGCTCAACGCTCCCCCCACATCTTCATCTGTCACAGTTTACCCTCTGATTTCAGTTTCTCTGCTGTTTGGCCATTCACACCACCTATTCTTTCTATGGACTGCTATTAGCACCTCTTAGCCTTTCCCCTTGTTTTTGTGGCTATGACTCTCTTTCATTCCCCCACCCTATCATATAAATAGCTCCCACTTTCTATGCCTTTTAGCTTTGATAAAGGGTCATCTGGACTCGAAATGTCACCTCTTTTCTCTCCTTACAGATGCTGCCGGCCTGCTGAGATTTTACAGCATTTTCTCTTGATTTCAGACTCCAGCACCCGCAGTAATTTGCTTTTATTTATTGGGCTTGGGTGCTTTGTCAGAGAGTAGGTGCAGACTCGATAGGCTAAATGGCGTCCTTCTACACAATGATTCAATGACTGTTCAATTGATTCTGTGGGGACATTGACTGAGGTGAATTCATTAGTTTATTACAAATTTGGAAGCATCTTTTACTGTACCTGTATTTCAACATACTATGAAGAGAATATTGGTATACAAGGTATATGTAAAGATAAGAATGAAGAGAGATAACATGATAAGATACATTATTTGGTTTGGGAATGAAAAAGCCTCACTTGCAGATGCATTGTCATTTTGTTTAAGGGGGGAGGAGATGTTATAGTTATTGTGGGTTATATTAAGGGTTTTGGTTTAAGGTGAATTGACGGTTGTTTACTTTTGGCTTGCTTTAGTATGTCTGTTTGTGCTCACCAACCATGCTTGAACTTTTGACCCACATCAGAGGCTTTAGCAGCAGGAAAGCTCTGAGCTTGTGATGAAAAATATTGCTGAGGGTAGGGCTATGCTCCAAAAAGAAAACCAGTGAGTCTTATGTCTTTTAGGAAAAAGTGCAAGAGTTGACGACCTAGAGGCTGCAGACTTCTTGTGTTTAAAACCAGAGAACTCAGTTCTGTGTGCTTAGAGAGGAAAAAGGAAGAGTTCTAGAGAATTGGCTAGATCCATGTAGTTCTGTAAAGAGAAATCCAGCTACATAATAGCATAATAAGGGCCCTGTAAGGATTCTATGATACATGTGTCTGGTAAGTTTTGGTTTGTGACCATCAGTCAGTTCTATACTTGGACTAGGAGGTCGTATTGGTAGAAATATACTATAGACCTGAGATGTGACCTGTGCAGCTAGACACAGAAAACAGAACTGCCAAGATTACAAGTATGCCTAAAAGCCCACGAGGATGGAAGTCACAGTATAAACTGAGAGTTGGGTTATATCCGTTGAATAGTAGTGTAAAGAAGAAATTCACATGGTTTGGAACCGTTATCTTATTTTCTCAGTCATTATTTACTTAGTCATTATTCCTCCTATTTTGTTCAAGTTACTAGTCAATGTTCTTCGGATGTTTCAATTTATCTTAATTGAGGTAGATCCTAACGAGTATCAGGCTTGACCAGTAATCACACAGCTGGGATCATTACAATCTCCACAACCGCACATTCAACTTTTTTAATGTTCCTATTTCTATACTCACTAGCATATCTTATTGGATGAAACCTGGAGATTATGATCTTTGAGGCCCTGCTTGCCAGTTCCTTTCCTCACTCCCTCAACTCTGTCAAAGGACCTCACCCCTCTTTCACCCCATGCCATTGGTATCAATATGGATCAAGACTTTTGGCTGCTCAGCCTCCCCCCCTCAGAATGCTCAGCAGCCAGTCAGTGACATCCTTTGATTTTGATTTGATATATTACCGTCACATGTATTAGTATACATTGAAAAGTATTGTTTCTTGCGCACTATACAAAGCATACTGTTCATAGAGAAGGAAAGAAGAGAGTGCAGAATGTCACGTTGCAGTCATAGCTAGGGTGTAGAGAAAGATCAACTTAGTGTGAGGTAGGTCCATTCAAAAGTCTGATGGCAACAGGGAAGAAGCTGTTCTTGAGTCAGTTGGTACATGTCCTCAGACTTGTGTATCCTTTTTCCTGATGGAAGAAGGTGGAAGAGAGTATGTCCGGGGTGCATTGGGTCTTAATTATGGTGGCTGCTTTTCCGAGGCAGCGGGAAGTGTAGACAGAGTCAATGGATGGGAGGCTGGTTTGCGTGATGGATTGGGCTACATTCACGACCCTTTGTAGCTTTTGTAGTCTTGGGCAGAGCAGGAGCCATACCAAGCTGTGATACAACCAGAAAGAATGGAGAGAGTCGTAGCTGACATGCCAAATTTCCTTAGTCTTCGGAAAAAGTAGAGGCATTGGTGGACTTTCTTAACTATAGTGCTGGCATGGGGGGACCAGGACAGGTTGTTGGTGATCTGGACACCTAAAAACATGAAGCTCTCGACCATTTCTACTTTGTCCCCATTGATGCAGATAGGGCATGTTCTCCACTATGCTTCCTGAAGTCGATGATAATCTCCTTTATTTTGCTGACATAGAGAGAGATTATTATTGTCGCACCAGCTCACCTGGCTCTCTATCTCATTCCTGTACTGTGTTTCGTCATTGTTTGAGATCTGACCCACTACGGTGGTGTCATCAGCAAACTTGAAAATCCTTGGCACCAGGAAGGCAACGCTGTGTCTACAGCCACAAAAACACCTGTCTGTTCCCCTAACAATTGAATCCACCATCGCTATTGTTTTCCCAATCTTCCTCATGCCCCCTGAACAGGTGAACCACCCGTGTTGCTGTGCACTTGGCCCTGTCTGCATTCCCCAGAAACCATCATTCTGACCAGTATTCAGAATTGAATACGGTTTGAAGAGTGAGTTCACTCAGGAGTCATCTGCAACAACTTGCCTGATCCCCTTTGACTGCCTGCCGGTCACTCATTCCCTCTCTGCCTGCATACCCTTAAGCTCTGGGATGACTGCATCTGTCAATGTCCTAGCCTGAAAATTCTCAGCTTCACAAATACACCAGTGATGCCAGCAGTTTGGGGTGGCACAGTGGTTAGCACTGCTGCCTCACAGCGCCAGGGACCTGGGTTTGATTCCTGGCTTGGGTCACTGTGTGGAATCTGCACATTCTCCCTGTGTCTGTGTGGGTTTCCTCTGGGTGCTCCGGTTTCCTCCCACAGTCCAAAGATGTGCAGATTAGGTTGATTGGCCATGCTAAATTGACCTTAGTGTCAGGTGGTTAGTAGGGTAAATAGGTAGGGTTATGGGGTTGGTGCAGACTCGATGGGCCGAATGGCCTCCTTCTGCATTGTAGGGATTCTAAGATTCAGTTGCTCAACCTTCAAAACCCAGGGTTCAAAGTGTTGCAGCTGATCACACTTCCTGCACATGTGGCTAGCCAGAACAGGAGAATCCCTGGAGTTTCCATATGAACAGGAGTCACACTCCACGGTCTGAGCTGTGCTGCTAAGCCTCTATTTATTAAACAATAAATCTTACAACTTAAATAAAGGCTCCCCAGTTACTCACAAATCAACTGCTTCTCTTGTACTGATGTCACTTTGCTTTATTGGGAAAATAACTGAAATAATTTATTTTTATTATTTAAATACCATCGATTTAAATTTCTTGAAAAATTAAGAACCTTTGACTCTCAACTCCTGGGCTTTTAAAATTTCTGCTCTGGTCCTCAGCTCCCGCTGATTTTAAATCTCTGTTACCACACAGTCGAGGCTGACAGATGCATCAGCTAAAGAGGGAGAAGACAATATGATTTCAGAAAGTAGAGAGATAATAATGACATTTTAGTTGTACACATCTTTTTACAAGAAACTGAAGCCCACACTGATTAAATTTAATAAAAACTGACAATCCCATATCACATTTCCTAATTTACTGACATTTTTGTTTGTATTTATCCGTGTAAGAGTGCCCAAATTAGCCTCTGGTAATGATATTAAATTAAAACATATTCTCAGATTTATGTTAAAGATTATGAAAAATAGAAAATATACAGTTCGGGAGACCATTCACCCTCGTGATAGAAATTAGGTAAAATTATTTGTTTAAATGCCGTGCAACATTGAAGTTGGTGAGAAATGGAATTCTTAAAATTAAATATGTTCTCAGGCTATGAAAGACAAAAAGGATACCTGCGAACAGTAAGTCCATTGAACAATAAATCCATCCTTCTTGTCACGGAACTTGTTTCTTGCTGTTCTGTAAATGATTGACAAAGTATAAACAAGAGAGAAAATTTCAACATATATATCAATGCCTACCTAGTAAGTGAACAGAAAATGAAACAACACTTTCAAAAAGAAATCATAGAAACCCTACAGTACAGAAAGAGGCCATTCGGCCCATCGAGTCTGCACCGACCACAATCCCACCCAGGCCCTACCCTCATATCCCTACATATTTTACCCGCTAATCCCTCTAATCTACGCATCCCAGGACACTAAGGGGCAATTTTTTAGCATGGCCAATCAACCTAACCCGCACATCTTTGGACTGTGGGAGGAAACCGGAGCACCCGGAGGAAACCCACGCAGACACGAGGAGAATGTGCAAACTCCACACAGACAGTGACCCAAGCCGGGAATCGAACCCAGGTCCCTGGAGCTGTGAAGCAGCAGTGCTAACCACTGTGCTACCGTGCCACCCTAGAGTTGATAGCTTGACAACAATCCAAAATATAATTCTAAGACACACATTAAAAGAAAGAAAATACACTTCCAGTTGCATCAGTGATGTTTCATATTTGGGTTTTATATACAAGATATTTGAATTTAGTGTCTCAGGTTGCTCCTCTCAATGAGTTCTTGTTTCTTAGCCTGGAATGTGCATTTATTTGTGCAGTATTCAAGGTTGGATAGATACATAGTGTGGTGATTATGTTACTGGACTGAGCAACCTCTTCCCTCTCAACTTCACTTTCCTGCCCACCTTCTCGTATCCCTTGCTTCTGAGAAATAAAAACTCTTCCATCTCAGCCTTGAATATATTCAACAATGGGGAACCAACTCTCTGGGGTAGAGAATTCTGAAGATTCACAACCCTTCTGAGTGAAGAAATCTCTTCTCATTTCAGTCCTAAATGATCAGCCCTTTAAACAAAGACTGTGTCCCAGTGCTCTAGATTTCCCAGCCAGGGGAAAACATCCTCTCAGTAACTACCCTGCCAAGCCCCTTCAGAATTTTGTATGTTTCAATGAGGTCACCTCTCATTCCTTTAAACACCAGAGAGCCTAGGCCCAATTCACTTTGTTTCTCATCATAGAACATACCTCCTCTCATCACAGGAACCAATCTAGCGGAACTTCACACCTATCAAAGGAACAGCAAATGGTCTGTCTCCTCAGCCTGGACTAGTAACACAGAGCGATCGAACCCCTTTATACCCACGGAGGCACTTATACCTACTTAAGGTGAACCAATGGATTTTGATATAGAAAATGATTATTAACCTGAAAATGACTCACCAATGAGCAACAGCAAATAGTTTAAGCTCCTTTGGAAAGTTTTACTAGACTCAGAGGATAGTCTGCCGTTTAACATCCATCCTGAAAACACCAAAACAAGACTCTAGGCTGTCAACAAAGTCTGTCTCAAGCTTAAAATACCTTGAAGCTTGTTTCTCCGGAAGATTCCTGCCATTGCCTGTAGAACAGACCAAGTCTCTAGATACCAATCTCATCTTGCTGTGTCATCACCAACAATTCAACAACTCCTGCTTTCAGCCAGCTGAACTCGTCTAACTTTTAACTCCTCACTGGACTCTGATATTCACGCAAATTAATATTCAGATCTATGGGGTTTTTTTGTTTTAAGTTAGTCCTAATTGCAAAAGTATTTTCTTTCCCATCTCCTTGTGTGCTCATGTACATGCATGTAGTTATGACAATCATCTCCTGGGTTTGAATGTATAAACAAACAATACTTATTTAACTCTAAAAAGTGTATGTGCTTAGAGTGATGACAAGAAAAATGAGAGACTTCGATTTATCTGTTTCCATTACAACATTTAGAAGTTTCATGCCTTTCGAACAAAATCTGCTTTTCTATTCTTATTACAAAATAAAAAACATTATACGGTATCTACAATTTTATTGGACACTCTTTTTATTATCATTTTGTAGTCTCCTCTCAGCTTTGTATCATCAGCAAACTTGGATACATTATTCTGTCTCTTTGTCTAAATATGTCTAATATAAGTTGTTAATAGCTGAAACCCCACACTCAACCTTGTGGCATTTCACTAGCTACAGTCCATTACAAATGAACATCTCCATCTCTCCGCAGTACTGATGTCAGTGCCTTAGGAATTGAACCCCTTTCCTCTTGCACCACTCTGAGCATCATATTTAATTCTCCAATATGCTTGATCCAATGTGAATTTACACGTGGCTTAGGGCTGCCAACTCTAGCTGGACATATTCCAGGAGATATCAGCAGAAGTAACATCACAGAAAGCTGGTGGTGTGGAATGAGCGAGAGGGGAAAACAAATCCTTGGAGAAGGTTTCCTATTGTGAATTTCTGTTAGTAGAGTGGGAAGTATATCCCTTTTTTTTTTTAAGGGCAGATTTGAGAAATCAACATTGTCTAATCACTGTAGCTTTCTGCAAAGCTGGCAACAATGCAGGATTTCAAAGGTTCATTTTTTCCTGAAGTGGAAACTTGGAAAATAAATGCTTCCAATTCCTGCCGAGATTAAAATCCCAGGAAGAGTTTCATCCCCAAAAGGGTCGGCTTTCGTTCAAAAGATAAAAGGGAGAGAAATTTATTTCACTGACACTGCAGATACACACAAATGTTCCAGGGACAGGTACTCATTGAGACCACGGAAGATACTCCACAGTTATGCTGAGCTGAATCGATGCAAGGCTGAAGTTCCAGTATGTGGTAAACCACTGTTAGTTTATTACCTGTATAGGTGACATGCCTGGACACATCCCTGCTGGCCCTACCCGAGACTCCTCCCCCCCCCCCCCGCCCAGTCCAGGTATAAAGGCAACTGCTCCCCACGCCCCTGCCTCAGTCTGGACCAGTTCATTGGCATGGGTGTGCTCCAAGTCTTTTGCTAATAAAAGCCTATTTGTTCTTGCATACAAACTAGTCTTTGCTCGATTGATGGTGCATCACAGTAAAATAGGTTTCTCTTCCAAAATCCCATTAAAATACGACACTCTTTCCCTCGATCCAAAAAAAACCTACTAGGATCACCTTCCATCCTTGGATCACCTGCCTTAACTCAAGTGTTCCAGCCACAAAAGGCTGGTTGCTGTGAGTCATGGGATGTGAGGAGGAGGAGGGGGAAATGCCATGGACTCAGCACCGATTCTCCAGCACTATCCGCAGCTAGCACCAAGCTCCATTCTATGACTATTGAAGGGAACAGAAACTGAGGAACATCTACCCTGCCCACCCCTGAAGCCTCCTCCGTCCCCAACGCACATAGTTAAAAATTAACAGAAGCTAGTGATAAATGCTGTAGGTTTTCCTTGTTGGTGAATCCAATTTAACTTTTTGGGTACTTTGTTAAAATCGGGACGATGGAGAAATCAATTAGAAACATACCAATACTATTGAGCTGGTTTGCTTCTAGCTACAATGTAGGCAGCAGCACTTCTTTTATCAAATCACCTCAGTTTTAAAATTGATTTCTAAATTTCTGAGCAGGCTGCTATGTTCCCTTACCACGAGTCTCCGGACTCTCAGCATGTGAAAAGTGGTATGGTATGAATTTTTCGAGGGAGTTCAAAGTTCAGTTGCCCTTGCAGCAGAGCTTGCTCCTAGTTTTACCTTTTTCTCGCCTCGGTGTTAGTATCGGTGGGAAAACGGGCAGTGCAGCAACGTTCGTGAGCACAGTACGTGTGCATATTGGTGTACTTTTTACATCATCACACTGCGAATGCAATCATATCACCGTTTTCAATTAGTAATCATGCTTATTAATTTATAACCCAGATCCTGAAACCTCACTCTGCAGAACCTCATTCACAGGTAGAATGTGTTGTTGGTCCCTCCATGGACCACGACAAGTTGGATCACTCACTCCTACTCAAAATTCTCCATCACCAGCCTTGAAGAGATGTCTCAATTCCTGGCACTGGGCAGGCAACACAACATCCCCGTTTTGTCTGCAGAGAACAGTATTTATTCCCTTTACTTTGCTGTGATATCACTATCACACTCCTTTTCAATCCCCCTACTCAAATGAGCTCCTGCACCACGATGTTAGGGTCAGTTTTCCAATTCACCTTGCAGTCCTCGTTCTCATTCTTAAAGGCAGCAAGAACCTCATATCTGTTGGTCAAAGTCAAGAGTTGAGGATTTCCCCTCACTACAGTAATTGCCTGACTCCTAAATCACAGCCTCCAGTCTAACCACTGACCATCTCTAACGTTTCACCTAACCCAAGGGATGTGACAGCCTCCTGTAAAAATGTGTCCATGTAACCCTCTTCCAATCTGCTGCCAACAATGTCCGCAGCTCACACTCCAGCCAACACGTCTGAGCTGATATTCAAGCTATAGCCCCTGCAAAGCTGTCCAGAAGCAGCACTACAGTACAACTGCCTTGCCATATCGATCCAAATGATTTACCCAAAATCCTGGAGATCTGCTCTCAAGCTTGAGGAACTTCAGAATTGCTGGACTGGAGTCCGAGCTGCAGACATTATGGGCACCCAGTAATGGGCAGAGTTACCTACACAAAGGTTGAAGGCACAAAGTTGTTGGCATAGTTCCAAAATTTGAAAAGTCTAGAGAACATTTCCCTGAAAAACTTGCATTTTAAAGGTTTACTTTAAAAATTCTGAAGAATACTGACAAACTAATGCTTTGCAGCCTTGTAAAGGGGTCATGGACACAAGAGAACCCCTCCAAATGGTGTAAAAAAAACACCTTCTTTCCATTTTCCTCTGTAATCCTGGACTGATTTAGGAATGCAGGGAGAGACGCCAACTAACACCCAGTTTTCAAAATGGCCTCCTTTGTCAGGTCTCTCTGGTCAAATTATTTGACTTCTACAATTACTTGTATTTACATAGAGCCTTTAATTTGGTAAGAAAGTCCTGGCTGCTTGTTGATCTCAATAAATTCTATTCAGAACCCTAAATTCCTGTTTCTTGTAGCATTCAATTGCTTTAGGCTTTGTAAGAAATCTCCAATATTGTACTGGAATAAATCATAACACACTAAGATAAGTCAGTTTTGCATTTGGATCCATTTATTAAATCTTATGATGCCACAGTAGTTAGCACTGCTGCCTCACAGCGCCAGGGACCCGGGTTTGGTTTCTGGCTTGGGTAATTGTGTGGAGTCTGCACGTTCTGCATGGGTTTCCTCTCTCAGTCCAAAAGACACGCTGGTTAGGTGCATTGGCCATGCTAAATTCTCCCTCAGTGTATCCTAACAGGCGCTGAAGTGTGGCGACTAGGGGATTTTCACAGTAACTTCATTGCAGTGTTAATGTTAGCCTACTTGTGACACTAATAAATAAACTTTAAACATCTTTCAGGCAAACATGCTGAATTCCTGAGGTGAGGTGAGAGTGATTCGATATTAAGACATTACTTGACCGAGTGGAGTACAAAGGAAGATGGAGGTAATTGCTAGAGAGTCATCATCTTAACCCCAGGACATCGGCTTCAGGAATTGTCAGGTTGTGTCCTTGGTCCAACCAAATTCAGCTTCTTCAATGACCTTCCCTCCAACATAAGGGAGGAAGTGGAGATGTTCATTGATGATTGTCCAGCATAATTCACAACTACTGAAGTAATAAAGCAATTCCCACTGAAGAGGCTGAAATCAGCGCGCTGAGTGGACCCCAGCACATGTGCACATCTCTGAGAGATCACTAAATCCTCCCAGCATTGAGATCGCTGGCCTCCCCATCCCCCAGTGACCAGGACATCGCTGGCCTCATTGCTGGCTTGCACACAAATAATGCTGTGTTGCCATGCACAACCTCTGCCTGCGAACATTCCCCCTTGTTGAGTGAGAGCCTTGAGCATTGCACCCGCCCCCGGCCACAGTACCTTGTTAACTGAACCCAATCAGCACCTTTGGAGATGACTCATCCTCTATTCAAAGCAGGTGGCCTCAACATTTCTCACAAGAAATTTTAACTACCGCGCCCGTGACTGGCCCAACTCCCTTAACAAGCTTGTATACAAGCTTCAATGATGGACACACAGGCAGTCACCCCAGGAAGGTGGCCCTAAAGAAATCTGCCCTGAGATTCACAGAAGCTGAGCAGACCTGTCTGCCGGACACAGTGGAGGAGAGGCGCCAGCTGCTGTTCCCCACCCAAGGGGTCGTGCAGCAAAGGCATTGTGGGAGGCGGTGGCATCCATAATTAATGCCAGGACCTTGACACCCCGGTCCACAGAGCAGTGCCACAAGAAACTGAACTACCTTCTTGGGGCAGCAAGGTTGAGTTGGCATCTCATTCTGAAACCTGCACATAAATGTGCTGTATTAACAATGTCAAACCATTCCCAGACACCTGAAGGACATTCAACAACTGCCCCCTTCACCCCCACCCATGGGAACTGCATTCAACCCCTATGCTACCCGCACCCCCCCCTCCCCCCCCCACACCAGCAGCACCTCCCAGTGGTAACCCATTTCCCTGAAACAGCCAACACAAGCTCCCCAACTCAGACCCACATTGCACCCCATGCCCTTCCATACATCCGTGCTTTCAATCCCCCTTATGTCCCCACAAAAGAGAAAAATACACACAACTGTTGTGAGAGGGCAAAGACTGGTGGCGGTGTTCCTCAGTTGCAGCTTGCTGATGATGTACGAGCAGCATGCCCTGGATCTGGCAGGGGGAGACTCCACACCTAGAATGGTGACCGACAGCCTGGGCAGCATCCGGCATGCCAGTGAGCAACAGCTTAACCTGCTTCCTAAATCTTCTTTGAAGAAAGATCTATGCTGCACGGGCTACTTTCCCTCCCTTCCCTAATGTGTGTTCTTTTTTTTTGAACAGTCTTGGACCCGGACGCTCCAGGCCCTTGGGGTGTCGGCACCCCCCTGCTGCTCCCCAACCAATACCTCAGAGGGAGGCCCTGAAGAATCCTCTGAGGACAGCACCTGTGAATCAGCACAGGCATCAACCACGCAACCCACCAACACAGAGACGATCACAACGGTGGGTCATGTTAGTGCTGAGGCTTCTGAGTCACTTACTGTTGAACACATCACAGTCGCTGATACACATCCAGGTGGAGGCGGGCACATCCGAGGGCTCGGGCACACGGAAATCTGCCAGAGCTGAGGATTCAGCTGGCCCCAAGCCAGATGCCGGGCCTCAGGGTTCATTCATCCCGAAGCTGGTGGAGATACATCAGCAAACCTGGGGAGTTGTGGAAGGGTCGTCAGCCACCATGCTGCAACTGCAAGGCTATTTAGAGGAGTCAAACGGAGTGCTGCTGCAGGAAGTGGTGCCGGCACAGTGTGGGAGCCAGGCCAACACTGCAAAGGTGGCGTCCGCAGTGGAAAGTCTGGCTCAGGGATCTGGCCTCATGGGTAACAGACTCCTGGCTATCCTAGTGACACAGCAGGCCACGGCCGAGGGTGTCGCCGGCATCCTGGAGGCACATTGGTCCGTGGCCACACATGTCGAGGGCATGTGGGAGACACTGCTGGCCATGGCTGGGATTCTCGCTGACATTTTGGAGACACAGCAGGCCGTGGCTGTGAGCCTCGATAACTTAGCCCAGGCTCAGAGGGCTACTGCGAAGGGGCTCCAGAGCCTGGCTTACTCACAGAATGCTGTAGCGGAGGTACTCTGGAGCTTGGCCGAGTCTCAGAGGGCCAGGGCTGAGGGATCACAGACCATGGGGGCAGATGCATCAGGGTCTCCAGGACTGGCAGAGCCAGATGACGCCGGAGTTTCTGGAGCTCAGTCCAGCTACCCTGGCATCCCATGGAGTGTTCCAGGGTCCTCTGGGCACCCTGAGGGAGGAGGAAGGGCTTGAGCCCATGCCGGGGCCTTCCGTCCAGGAGACTCCGGACGTTCCGAAACCTTCCGATTCTTCCCTTCCTCACATCGGGGCATCTCACGGCCAGCTTGATGAACAGAGTGGCACAGAAACATCAACATCATTTGCAAGTTGGCCAGGGCTCTCCAGGTCTCGGTGCCCCAGGGGATGCCGCCAATGGCATCACAGGCAACAAGGTGCAGATCACAGCTGGATCCCTCCATCTCAATGTGCATTCTGGGGGAGCATACAGTAGTGGAAGGTATGCAGCAGTAGCCCATACAGGAAACCCCTCTGTGCAGTGGCAAAGGGCACTGAGGGCATTTCCACGAGGTGGATCAAACTGTGGGGCGCCTGACCCAGGAAGGGACATCTGGGCTTAGGACCAATGTGAAATTCCGTTCGAGCAGGAATCCCACCGCACAGTTGCACCTCCAAGACCGTGTGTGACGTCGGGTCTGTGCATGACTATTCTAAGGTCTTGGATGGCATTGGCCGCGAGCCGGACATCCATCCCATGCACTCGGCGAGCTCATGGGATGTCACCCAGCCCACTTCCCCGACCCTGGTCACCCCGGCAGCCACAGCCTGCCTCTTTGCCAGCCACTTGCAATGGTTTTGGTAGAGGAGCAGATTCCTGAGCAGTAGCTCCTGAACAACAACCGCTTGTCTAGATGGGGAAGAGCTGCAGCGTGAGGCGACTGTGTCACAGACTTTGAGTAGGTTCAGGTAAAATACGGGCAATGCCTGCAGGGAGTTCCGAAGACCCCAAAGTCTATGTACAGGAGCTGCACGGCATAATTTAGACTGTGCACCTGGCCAAATAAACACGTCGCCAGGGCACACCATCGAGGAGGGCCTCAACGTAAAGCTATAGGGTCTGAAGGCGGAGGTCACCAGTAGTCAGGGTTAACTTTTGGGAAATGTTAAGAGCACAACAAATGTTATTTTCACTTCACAGTTATGACTAATCTGTCTCTGATTCTCCTCCACAGAGCTGAGTATTCCACAATCCCACACATCGAGGGGCAGACTGCCGTGCTGCGCAATACCAGCCCCTCGGCCAAAAGTTATGGACCGCCTGCACTACTTTTCCCAACCATCCACCCGACCTAGTCAAACATGTCCCCCCCAACTCTAGCTCCTGACCCATTGCCCCACACGCTTGGTTTCCCAACCCTTACTGCTACATGGGCCCAGATAGCAGTGTGCATTCGGAGAACTGGTACAGGGGCAGGATCCCAGTGTGATTTACAACGAGTCATCATCATCCTCCAGCCTTCACCAAAGACTCGCTACCAGTGCTAGCCCAGGCCCATGAACAGATTGGCTGTTTCTTGTGGTCGGCCGGGGGTGGGGGGGGATTGCGTGGGTTGAGTGGCCAGCTTTGGGAAGTGGGGAGTTGCGGCTGCAGTGGCTCCTGGGCTGCTCCAAACATCGTTTCACACGATGTTTGGAGCAGCCCCTACAACCAGCTAGGTTAAGCGGGCTGCTATCAAGGCCTCCCTTGATCCTCCAGTTCTTCCTGCTGCCGATCCTCCTTCTCCAGGTGCTCTCCCCGCTGCTGTCCAACATCAAAATGGATGTGTTGGCCTGCCCCGGATGAACAAGGTATCCGTCACCTGGTGAACACATCCGTGGACAGAGGTCTGGGAAATTCCGCACAGATCACCAGTGGTCGCCGTCGCCTTAATTTGACTGGCAGCGGATGCCCATCCCTCCCCCCAGGTGCCAGGCCTGCGAGGCCGTGTCCTTGGACGGGTGGAACCGTCAACGGCACATCACTTCTGACAATTGAATGCTTGGCTAAAGGACTGGTCCAGGAGGGAGGGCTTCATTTTCCTAGATCAATGGGAAGTTTTCAGGAGAGGATGGCACCTGTACAAGAAGGACGGGTCACAACGAAGTTGGAAGGGCACGAATATCCTGGCTGGGAGTTTTGCTAGTGCAGTTCGGGGGGGGGGGGGGGGGTTTAAACTAGTATGGCAGGGGGGAGGGGATCAAAATATTAGGTCTACAAGTGTAGAGGCTGGGGACGAGGTTGGGGCTGGGACAAGGCTGGCAAAGAAGAAGAGCACTCTGGGGGAGGATGACCTCACTGGGCCTGGAGGTCTGGAGTGCTTATACTTCAATGCAAGGAGCGTAGCAGGTAAGACAGACGAACTTCGGGCCTTAATGCTCACGAGGAATTTGGATGTGGTTGCGGTGACAGAGACTTGGTTGAAAGAGGGACAGGACTGGCAGCTGAATATTCCGGGGTACAAGTATTTTAGGCGAGACAGAGGAGGGGCCAAAAGAGTAGCAGTATTAGTTGGAGAGCATATTACAGCGGTGCAGAGGGAGGACAATTCAAAGGGGCCGTGTAACGAGTCACTCTGGGTGGAGCTTAGAAACAGGAAGGGCACAGTCACTATGTTGGGGGTGTACTACAGGCCCCCCAACAGCCCAAGGGAAGTGGAAGAACGGATATGTCAGGAGATACTGGATAGGTGCAGGAAAAATAGGGTTGTTGTAGTGGGAGACTTCAATTTCCCTGGTATAGACTGGAAATCGCTGAGAGCAGGGACTCTGAATGGGGAGGAATTTGTAAAATGCGTACACAGAAGGGTTCTTTGGAACAATATGTAGATAGCCCGACTAGAGAGGGGGCTCTTGGCAGCTCTTGATTGAGAGAGGCTGTTTGAGGGTAAATCCACATCTGGCATGTGGGAGTCTTTTAAGGAACAGTTGTTAGGGCTACAGGACAGGCATGTGCCTGTAAAAAAGGATAGGAAGGGTAGGATTCGAGAACCGTGGATAACCAGGGAAATTGAGGGACTGGTCAAAAAGAAAAGAGAGGCGTATGTTAGGTCCAGGCAGCTAAAAACGGAGGGAGCTCTGGAGGAGTACAAAGAAAGTAGGAAAGAACTCAAACGGGGTATTAGAAGAGCAAAAAGGGGTCACGAAATGTTCTTGGCAGACAGGATCAAGGAGAATCCCAAGGCATTTTATTCAACGTTAGGAACAAAAGGGTTGTCAGGGAAAAAATCGGACCTCTCAGGGACAAAAGTGGGGAATTATGCTTGGAGCCCAAAGAAGTAGGGGAGATCCTAAATGAATACTTTGCGTCGGTATTCACAAAGGAGAGGGATGTGTTGACTGGGAGTGTCTCGGAGGGGAGTGTTGAACCGTTGGAGAAAATCTCCATTACAAAGGAGGAAGTGTTAGGTTTGTTAGAGAATGTAAAGACTGACAAATCCCCAGGGCCTGATGGAATCTATCCAAGACTGCTCAGGGAGACGAGAGATGAAATCGCTGGGCCTCTGACGCAAATCTTTGTCTCGTCACTGGACGCAGGTGAGGTCCCAGAGGATTGGAGGATAGCTAATGTGGTCCCGTTATTTAAGAAGGGTAGGAAGGATAACCCGGGTAATTATAGGCCGGTGAGCTTGACGTCCGTGGTGGGGAAGTTGTTGGAGAAGATTCTTAGAGATAGGATGTATGCACATTTAGAAAGGAATAAACTCATTAATGATAGTCAGCATGGTTTTGTGAGAGGGAGGTCATGCCTCACTAACCTGGTGGAGTTTTTTGAAGAAGTGACCAAAATGGTTGACGAGGGAAGGGCCGTGGATGCCATCTATATGGACTTTAGTAAAGCGTTTGACAAAGTCCCTCATGGTAGGCTGGTGAAAAAGGTTGGATCTCATGGGATAAAGGGGGAGGTGGCTAGATGGGTGGAGAACTGGCTTGGTCACAGAAGACAGAGGGTGGTAGTGGAAGGGACTTTTTCCGGCTGGAGGCCTGTGACTAGTGATGTTCCGCAGGGCTCTGTATTGGGACCTCTGCTGTTTGTGATTTATATAAATGATCTGGAAGAAGGTGTAACTGGGGTGATCAGTAAGTTTGCGGACGACACAAAATTGGCAGGACTTGCAGATAGTGAGGAGCATTGTCAGAAGCTACAGAAGGATATAGATAGGCTGGAAATTTGGGCAAAGAAATGGCAGATGGAGTTCAATCCTGATAAATGCGAAGTGATGCATTTTGGTAGAAATAATGTAGGGAGGAGCTATACGATAAATGGCAGAACCATAAAGGATGTAGATACGCAGAGGGACCTGGGTGTGCAAGTCCACAGATCCTTGAAAGTGACGTCACAGGTGGAGAAGGTGGTGAAGAAGGCATATGGCATGCTTGCCTTTATAGGACGGGGCATAGAGTATAAAAGTTGGGGTCTGATGTTGCAGATGTATAGAACGTTGGTTCGGCCGCATTTGGAATACTGCGTCCAGTTCTGGTCGCCACACTACCAGAAGGACGTGGAGGCTTTAGAGAGAGTACAGAGGAGGTTTACCAGGATGTTGCCTGGTATGGAGGGGCTTTGTTATGAGGAGAGATTGGGTAAACTGGGGTTGTTCTCCCTGGAAAGACGGAGGATGAGGGGAGACTTAATAGAGGTGTATAAAATTATGAAAGGCATAGATAGGGTGAACGGTGGGAAGCTTTTCCCCAGGTCGGTGGTGACGTTCACGAGGGGTCATAGGTTCAAGGTGAGGCGGGGGGGAGGTTTAACACTGATATCAGAAGGACGTATTTTACACAGAGGGTGGTGGGGGCCTGGAATGCGCTGCCAGGCAAGGTGGAGGAGGCGGACACACTGGGAACGTTTAAGACTTATCTAGACAGCCATATGAACGGAGTGGGAATGGAGGGATACAAAAGAATGGTCTAGTTTGGACCAGGGAGCAGCGCGGGCTTGGAGGGCCGAAGGGCCTGTTCCTGTGCTGTATTGTTCTTTGTTCTAACCCCTCCAATGATGTTCTGGTCTGGTACATTCTGGCCCTCTGCATCTTCCTTCTCCTGGCACTCTTTCGGGAGACTGCTCTCCCACCTCTTGGACATCAGTGGCAGCCCCCTGCCCTCCTTCCTGAGGGCCTGCCACTGGCTGTTCCTGCAGTGGCCTCCCAGCACCCTCCACCTCCTGAGCCGCCACCATGATAGTCAGCTCTAGATCAATGAGAACAAGACCCATTCTGCATGGTGGGGGTTAGAGAGAGAGAGATTGGGAGACACGTCATTGCTTGCAACTACCCCAGCATCTCTGCTCCCCCCATTCCCCACAGCCCCAATCCCTTACTGGGACCAGTTCTCCCACTTGTGGATGCCGGCAACACAACACAATCTGGGATGCCATGCGTCACCTGATTAGGTTGCCTGCCACTGGCATCGTGAACATGGTCGGCAGGGAGAATATGCAGGTTGGTGAGCAGGTGACCATTGCGATCCCTTGAGCCATTGCCATGAGTGCAACTACAGCATTCCCTTCCAGGCATGTGTCCAGGTCACGCACACAGGGCAGGGACAGCCTTCTTTTTATCACAATATGGGTTCCCATTCACTGCAGAGTACATGCAGTTTGAGTGTCTATGTTAAACAAAGCACCCCTGTTTGGAGCACCAGCTGCCTGAACTAAGCCCTCAAGCAGCACATGGTGCACTCCCCCACCCACCCCACTCCCTAAAACTAAAACCCCCACTCCCAGTCAGTCCAGTCCCTCACCACACCCCACAGCCAAAACAATGGAACAGCCCAATGGCTGCAGACAGCAGCTTGACCAACAGTCAGCAAAGGACCGCACTCCACAGAGACTACATGGAGCATTCCTGGGCCTGGGGTCAGCATTTCCAGCTCTCCAGGAAGTTCCCCACAGCAAGCAGAAAACTTCCAGAACTCCTCCAACCTCCCCTGCAGTCCAGGAGCTGCAGTCCCATGACACTTACCTCCTTACTCCTGTTCAAATGCTGCCACGCCAGTTCCCAACCTTTATACAGCAGTTGTGAACCCCGCCAGTGTGATGTCACGCCAGAGAGGGGGAGACGCTAGCGGAGGCAGAGATTCTAGTCACGGACCCGCTAATTATATTTAAAAGTATGCAAACACATGCTAACCCCTTTACGCTCATTTTCAGCGTGGATTCTTCCACACCAAATGTCTTAGGCTGGGAGACGTGCTTGGGGCCGGACGCCCAGCACGAATCAGCCGGCGCTTGAATCTCCCGGCCTGCTGCACTACAAGTTTAGATGTGGAGATGGTGGCGTTGGACTGGGGTAAGCATAGTAAGAAGTCTCACAACACCAGGTTAAAGTCCAACAGATTTATTTGGCAGCACAAGCGTTCAGAGTCTCGCTCCTTCATCAAGTGAGTGAGGACTTGTGTTCACAAACAGGGCATATACAGACACAAACTCAATTTACAAGATAATGGCTGGAATGCGAGTCTTTATAGGTAATCAAGTCTTAAAGGTACAAACAATGTGAGTGGAGAGAGGGTTAAGCACAGGTTAAAGAGATGTGTATTGTCTCCAGCCAGGACAGTTAGTGCGATTTTGCAAGCCCAGGCAAGTTGTGGGATAACAGATAGTGTGACATGAACCCAAGATCCTGGTTGGAGCCATCCTCATGTGTGCGGAACTTGGCTATCAGTTTCTGCTCAGCGATTCTGCGTTGTCATGTGTCGAGAAGGCCGCCTTGGAGAATGCTTACCCTAAGATCAGAGGCTGAATGCCTGTGACTGCTGAAGTGTTCCCCAACTGGAAGGGAACATTCCCGCCTGGTGATTGCCGAGTGGTGTTCATTCATCCGTTGTCGTAGCGTCTGCATGGTCTCCCCAATGTACCATGCCTCGGGACATCCTTTCCTGCAACATATCTACCAACGTTGGCCGAATTGCAAAAGTATGTACCATGTAACTGGTGGATCGTGTTCTCGCGTGAGATGATGGCATCCGTGTCCATGATCCGGTACGTCTTACAGAGGTTGCTGTGGCAGGGTTGTGTGGTGTCGTGGTCACTGTTCTCCTGAAGGCTGGGTAGTTTGCTGCGGACAATGGTCTGTTTGAGGTTGTGCGGTTGTTTGAAGGCAAGAAGTGGGGGTGTGGGGATGGCCTTGGCAAGATGTTCGTCTTCATCAATGACATGTTGAAGGCTCCGGAGAAGATGTCGTAGCTTCTCTGCTCCGGGGAAGTACTGGACGACGAAGGGTACTCTGTCCGCCGTGTCCCTTGTTTGTCTTCTGAGGAGGTTGGTGCGGTTGTTCGCTGTGCCACGTCGGAACTGTTGATCGGTGAGTCGAGCGCCATATCCTGTTCTTATGAGGGCGTCTTTCAACTTCTGAAGGTGTCTGTTGCGATCCTCCTCATCTGAGCAGATCCTGTGTATACGGAAACTTGCATGTAGGGGATGGATTCTTTAACATGTTTAGGGTGGAAGCTGGAGAAGTGGAGCATCATGAGATTATCCGTGGGCTTGCTGAGGTGACCGTCCTTGATGGAGATGCCGGTGTCCAAAAACACGACCGATTCCGGAGAGTAGTCCATGGTGAGTCTGATGGTGGGATGGAACTTGTTGATGACATGATATAGTTGTTTCAATGATTTTTCGCCATGAGTCCAAAGGAAGAAAATGTCATCGATGTATCTAGTGTATAGCATCGGATGAAGGTCCTGTGCGGTGAAGAGGTCTTGTTTGAACCTATGCATAAAGATGTTGGCATATTGAGGTGCAAATTTGGTCCCCATGGCTGTTCCGTGCATCTGGATAAAGAACTGGTTATTGAAGGTGGGGACAAAGAAGGGGCTACTGTCATACCGAACAGAACGGATTACTGCAAAGAAGTGTACCGACAACTGAACAACGAGGAACACTATAGGTACCCGCAAATCCGACCAAAGAACACACCCGTCAACTCAACAGACAGATCAAGACCTTAAGAGCACCCTCCGTACTCTCATCCCACGTACACCCCGCGTTGGAGATCTCTACTGCCTCCCAAAGATACACAAGGCCAACACACCCGGCCGTCCCATCGTATCAGGCAATGGGACCCTATGTGAGAACCTCCCCTGCTACGTCGAGGGCATCCTGAAACCCATTGTGCAAAGAACCCCCCCCCGCTTCTGTCGCGACACTACGGACTTCCTACAGAAACTCAGCACACATGGAGCAGTTGAACCAGGAGCACTCCTCGTCACAATGGATGTCTCGGCACTCTACACCAGCATCCCCAACAACGATGGCATTGCTGCAACTGCTTCAGTATTCAATGCTGACAACTGCCAATCTCCAGATGCAATTCTACAACTCATCCGCTTCATCCTGGACCACAATGTCTTCACCTTCAACAGTCGGTTCTTCATCCAGACGCACGAAACAGCCATGGGAACCAAATTCGCACCTCAATATGCCAACATCTTCGCGCACTGGTTCGAACAAGACCTCTTCACCGCACAGGACCTTCAACCGATGCTATACACTAGATACATAGATGACATTTTCTTCCTTTGGACTCATGGCGAACGATCACTGAAACAACTATATGATGACATCAACAAGTTCCATCCCACCAGACTCACCATGGACTACTCTCCGGAATCGGTTGCATTCTTGGACACACGCATCTCCATCAAGGACGGTCACCTCAGCATTTCACTGTACCGCAAGCTCACGGATAACCTCACGATGCTCCACTTCTCCAGCTTCCACCCTAAACACTTTAAAGAAGCCATCCCCTATGGACAAGCCCTCCGTATACACAGGATCTGCTCGGATGAGGAGGATCGCAACAGACACCTCCAGACGCTGAAAGATGCCCTCATAACAGGGTATGGCGCTCGACTCATCGATCGACAGTTCCGACGTGCCACAGCAAACAACCGCGCCGACCTCCTCGGAAGACAAACATGGGACATGGTGGACAAAGTATCCTTCGTTGTCCAGTACTTCCCCGGAGCGGAGAAGCTACAACATCTTCTCCAGAGCCTTCAACAGGTCATCGATGAAGACAAACATCTCGCCAAGGCCATCCCCACACCCCCACTTCTTGCCTTCAAACAACCGCACAACCTCAAACAGACCATTGTCTGTAGCAAACTACCCAGCCTTCAGGAGAACAGTGACCACGACACCACACAACCCTGCCATAGCAACCTCTGCAAGATGTGCCGGATCATCGGCACTGATGCCATCATCTCACGTGAGAATGCCATCCACCAGTTACATGGTACATACTTTTGCAACTCGGTCAATGTTGTCTACCTGATACGTTGCAGGAAAGGATGTCCCATGGCATAGTACATTGGAGAGACCATGCAGACGCTACGACAACGGATGAATGAACACCACTCGACAATCACCAGGCAGGAGTGTTCCCTTCCAGTCGGGGAACATTTCAGCAGTCATGGGCATTCAGCCTCTGATCTTGGGTAAGCGTTCTCCAAGGCAGCCTTCACGACACATGACAACGCAAAATCGCTGAGCAGAAACTGAAAGCCAAGTTCCACACTCATGAGGATGGCTTCAACCGGGATCTTGGGTTCATGTCACACTATCTGTAACCCCCACAACTTGCCTGGGCTTGCAAAATCTCACTAACTGTCCTGGCTGGAGACGATACACACCTCTTTAACCTGCGCTTGGCCCTCTCTCCACTCACATTGTCTGTACCTTTAAGACTTGATTACCTGTAAAGACTCATATTCCAACCATTATCTTGTAAATTGAGTTTGTGTCTGTATATGCTCTCTTTGTGAACACAAGTCCTCACTCACTTGATGAAGGAGCGAGACTCTGAACGCTTGTGCTGCCAAATAAATCTGTTGGACTTTAACCTGGTGTTGTGAGACTTCTTACTGAACGTTTCGCACAGTGGGGTGGGAGAATCGCCTCCATAATCATTGACTGCATTAAAGGCTGAGATAGACACGTTTCTGAACTGTAGGTGTGGCAAGGGTGATGGGGAACAGACAGAATGCGGAATTGAAATGGAGAAGCCAAAATCATATTGAATGATGCAACAAGTTTGAGGTACTATATAGCCTACTCCTGTTCCTATTTACATTTTTGTTAACAAGTGATAAACACTTGAGACGCCTTATATATCTCATGCAACATTTGAAATATCAGAGTCAGTGTAAAAAAGCGCCAAATGAAAAATCAAAATCTACTGGGGGTGGTGATGTGGTCCATTATGCCCATGTTATTTTGTTCAAAATAGTAATCCAAAATTAAATCCTCTGCTGTATTTCCTCCCTGTAATTTTGTAACTGCCTTTGCCTTAAATATTTACTCAGTATGACCAAAGATGAAATTGCTTAGGCCTCAAACACTTCCTTTGGCAAGCAATTCCATGCTTCCAATAATCCTTTGTGCATAGAAATTTCCCCTAACCTTGGTTTTCACTTTTAATGATAATTTTCAATTGATGACCATATACCACAGATCGATCAACCAAACAAAGGTCTTTCCCTAGTCACCTTATCAAATCGATTATAATTTTAAAAAATTTTCAACTATTTTGTTCCCACATACTCTCTTCGTAGCTGTAGTTCTCCCAACCCATGGCATGATCCCAATGAATCTACACTGGATACATAGTTTGAATCATAGAATCCCTACAGTACAGAAGGAGGCCTTTCGGCCCATCGAGTCTGCACTGACCACAATCTCACCCAGGCCGTATTCCCATAACCCTCATTTACCCTCTAATCCACCTGACATTAGGGTCAATTTAACATGACCAATCAACCTAACCCACACATCTTTGGACTGTGGAGGAAACCGGAGCACCCGGAGGAAACCCACGCAGACATGGGGAGAAAGTGCAAACTTCACACAGATAGTGATCCGAGGCTGGACTTGAACCTGGGTCCCTGGCACTGTGAGGCACCAGTGATAGCCAACCATACCCTTTCTGTAATGGGGCAACTGAAATTACACCAATTAAACTAGAAACCAAAGCTTGAAATAAATATGAGCAGTCCACAAGATCAAACTAAATACAATGATGAGGAAGATTTTGCAACAAAAAAGATGTAAACCAAAATATCAAATGAAACCCAGCCAGGAATCCACCAGAATGGAGCTAACTCAACCAGAGTCTGAAATCTATTTACAGATATATTGTGTGATAATCATAATAACCCCAAGTACGATTTAGTTTTTCTGAATTAACATTTCTTGAAGGAAAGTGAGATGAATTGACATAATAAAGATGAATAGCATCATCTTGTGAACAGAGAGAAGGCATGGGATTGATATATAAAGACCACATACTCAGAGAATGTTGCATAGTTTGAGATCTTTTGTTCAAAAACGATACAAACTTTTATGGTTGTGGGTCCAGCAGATTGTGTGGGGCTTACTCCTTCCTTTGCTTCCTCTTAAGATGACCACTCCTTGGAGGATCCTTTCACTAATAGCTTGGCAGTCAATACTTGAAGATTTTCTGAAACAGGTCAAATATAAATGGCCTTTATTTTGCAGCAAAATTTGGTCAATACAAATTAACTAAATTTTATTTTTTCCCATCTTGCTATATAAATTTAAATTACACCGTTGCTTTCTCAAATTCAAATATCTTTACACTCCTTTAAATTATCAATGTTGTATCTTGTTTACTCAGGTGGAAAACACATTTATCTCCAAATTGTAACAGTATATTTGATAAAAAGTTTAAAATAATTATTTCCCCAGACTTGCCTTTTCTTCTTCATTTCAACGCTACATTCCGATTTATTTCAAATACAGATTAGAAAATGTAGCACAGCACCTTCTCACTCCTCAGGAAATGGTCTCATTGATTCTGGAATATTGTACCATGTGTGATATCCTTTATCTGCTGGGTTATCCTTCTGTATATAATTGCCACATCAGAAGTTTAATTAACTTAGCATCTTTTTATTCAGAAATGAAGCAGATGCAAACTTTCCTTGTTCATAATGTAAAAATTTGACACATTTGTCAAACAAATTACACAGCACAGGAATGTGGATAAGACTTTTTCTCACAATGCATTAAGAATGAGTATGATCTAAAGACTTGTGCATGGGGGATGCTTTCTGATTTATCAAAAAAACCTCAACTTTAAGTGTGTCAAGACCATGAGCACTTTCAGTACATGTCCAAGTTTCACTTAAAATGCAGTTGTTGGAAAGTATCACTAAGTGGCAGGGAGAATTATCTGTCTTTAATAACTGGCTTGTTGATTTTAGTACTGTAACAATGAACCATTAGTGTTAGGTAAAATCCATAAAAACACTTAAAAAATCCATTAGGCCTACTTTTTGTTTGAATAAGTGTAACATCACTCGTCAAATGGAAAACTCTACGGTCGAGTGTGCTTGTTACAACGCAACATGGAAAATGAGACCGTGTCAGTGAGAGAAAAACAACTTAATTTGTGATCATCAAGGTATGAATCCAATACTTACTTTGTTCCTTTGCGCAGAATAGTTGACAGTTAACTTTGTGTATGCAATAAAACATTCTTGAAAACAAAATAAAGTTCTAATTTTTATTTTGTGTGCTTTATTTCCGCCATGGGAAACCTGTCAGATAAAGCACCTTATTTATGCCAGTCGATGTCTACAGAGGATTCTTAACAGAATCAAATTAATCGTGGTTGGTTTAGTATACAAGTAAACAACTTAATTTGGATAATAGAACCACGGAGATTTGAGGCAAAGTTGCCTCCTTAATAGAGTACAAAAACCGGCAACAAAAGACACAATATTATACACAGTAAAAATGCAATATCTTTAAATTACATCATACAATATGAAGAACGAAAATCTCTGTAACCCTTCACCCGAAGATGCACCTCAAATCTGGATGAAAAGCCACAACAAATTACTTCTATGTAAAAGCTGACCATTAATATGATTGCCCTTGAGAAATGTGCTGTAAATGCCTTTGTTTTAAGTTACCTAGAAATTTGTGTTTAGATTTCCACTTATCACATCTTCAAGCGCATAACCCTAACACACTGGATTTCTCTCATGGCTGAGCTGCTTCTTCATACAAACAACTAACAGGCATTCAAGCAGAAAAATGTCACTTGACAGTGAAGCACAAAGCATCAGATCCAACAGGCAAAACAGAATTAAACGAAAACTCAAACTGTATTTAAAAAAGACAAAACTAGTCATGCTAGTAGTCTCATCAAGAAGTGGGTTGATTCCCTCTGTTCAATATTCTTGTGACTGCACTAATCGTAGATTCAATGGTCCTGCACAAATTATCTAAAAGATCCTGCTGCTGCATATTAAAGAGTCCTCTGGAATGGGTACAGCTGTTGGATAAACTGGTCTCTGGGTCGAAGGGCAGATTTTGAGTCTCACAGTTTCTAAGGTCAGTCAGATCAGGCAAAACCGTAGCAACAGGTGGTGGTGTAGAGGGAGAGTCAGAGTCATCTTCATTCACACTAGTTTCCTTTTCAGAACTTAGTAGATCCTTCACCACTTTGCAATCTTCCACTGAATCCTCGCCTTGCAACTGTTCTAAAGAGTCCTGGGGCCTGTTGCTGATTAATGTCTCATGCGCATTTGAAGAAAGTTCCATTTTATCTTCTTTCACAGAAATTGGATCAGGGGTTGGTGGGTCATGTTCGGTGCCTGGATCAATGACTGCTGAGTCTCTAGTCTCAGTGTCTGAGGTACTGGCTGGGGTTAATGCCTCTCTAGGTTCTGTCCTAGTGTCACTGGGCGTGCTATGTCCAGTGCTGTTGTCCAGAGGATGTTCTTCATCGCTGCTAACACGCCTCCTTTTCACAGGAGTGGCTCCTTCATCATCTGCAAAAGGAGAGAAAATAAGTTAAAATTTTGTCTCTATCTCCTGAGAAAATGTTGGGGAATGGGAGGAAAATAATGATCAAGGTCACTAGGACAGGGATTGATAGGGGATGGGAACCTGAGAGGAAATTAGGAGTGGAGAGGAGAAAAACTGGCAGTAGGAATTAGGGAAGTTGTAAATGATGAAGATATATCAGGGAGTATCAAGGTAAACAAAATACTTTGAGAGTATGATAGAATTAGAGTATGCAATAGTAAGTCATTAGTTGGAGTAACAGGATGGGAGAAAAGTAAAAAAAAGCCGAAATCAGGGTTAATGGACCTGTATGTGAATGCACAGACTGTGCCTAATAAGATTGGTGAACTACAGGCACAGGTTGACAATTGGAATTATGATATTTATGCTATAATAGAGACCTGGTTCGAAGGAGGGCAGGACTGAGTGTTAAATATTCCTGGGTACAAGGTGTTTAGGAAAGACAGGAAAATAAGAAAAGGGGCACTATTGATTAAAGATGGCATTACAGAACTGGAGAGAGAGGATGTTCTAGAGTGGTCAAGGACAGAATCTCTCTGCCTAGAGGTAAGGGATGAAAAAAGTGCAATAACATTGATCAGTATAGTGTATAGGTCACCAGTTAGTTGCAAGGATGTAGAGAAACAAATTTGCAAGGAAGCTAAAGAGAGATGCAAGAATTATAAATTAATTATAATGGGGGACTTCAATTATCCAAATATAGACTTTGATAGGAATAGTGCAAGGACAAGAGGGGCGAGAGTTCACAGCTCCAGGGACCTGGGTTCGATTCCCGGCTTGGGTCACTGTCTGTGTGGAGTTTGCACATTCTCCTTGTGTCTGCGTCGGTTTCCTCCGGTTTTCTTGAAATGTATTCATGAAAATTTTCTGCAGCAGAATGTTTCTAATCAAACAAGAGAGCAAGCACTGTTGGACTTGATTCTGGGGAGTCAGTTGGCCCAAGTGGATCAAACATCAGTGAAATCATAGAAACCCGACAGCACAGAAAGAGGTCATTCGGCCCATCGAGTCTGCACTGACCACAATCCCACCCAGGCCCTACCCCCATATTTACCCACTAATCCCTCTAACCTACGCATCTCAGGACACTAAGGGCAATTTTTTAGCATGGCCAATCAACCTAACCCGCACATCTTTGGACTGTGGGAGGAAACCGGAGCACTCAGAGGAAACCCACACAGACACAAGGAGAACGTGCAAACTCCACACACACAGTGACCCAAGCCAGGAATCGAACCCAGATCCCTGGAGCTGTGAAGCAGCAGTGCTAACCATTGTGCTACCGTGCCGCCCTCCCAGTGGGAGAGCATTTAGTGACATTTATCATAAGGTTTAAGTTGGCCATGGAAAAGGACAAGGAATAATCCACAGCAGGGATAATTAATTGGGGGAAAGTCAACTTCAATGGATTGCATGCAAGTATAGTGAATTGGAATCAAATGTTGCAAGAAATGATGGTGGCTGAACAATGGACCACCTTCAAAGGAAAAGCATTGCAGGCAATGTCAAAGTATATTCCCTTGAAGGGGAAAGGTAGGACAAATAAAGCCAGAGCACCCTGGATGAAGAGAGAGATAGAGTTGAAGATGAAAAGGAAGAAATGCACCGATGACAGATGTCAGGTAGACAATAGAGTAGAGAAACAGGCTGAATATAGGACCAGAGAAGTGAAAAAATTAATACGAAAATCAAGGAGCATGAAAAGACTGGCAGCTAATATAAAAAGGAATCCCAAGGTCTACTATAAGCATAAAAAAAAGGGTGGTAAAATAAAGAGTAGCACCAATTAGGGATAAAAAAGTGGTCTTGCACATGGAGGCAGCAGAAATAGTGGAGTATAAAACGAGTACTTTGCATCTGTCTTCACAAAGGAAGAAGATGCTACCCAGGCCAAGGTGAGAGGGGAGGTAACTAATATACTAGAAAAATGTATAATTGAGAAGGAGGCAATGTTAGAAGTGATTCCTTTAATTAAAACTAATAAGGCACCAGGACCGGATGAGATACATTTGACACAGTGCCACACAACAAACTTGTGAGCAAACTTATAGCCCATGAAATAAAAAGGAAAGCAGGCACTTGGACAAGAAATTGGCTGAGTGACAGGAAACAGTAGTGATAAATGGCTGTTTTCTTTCCAGATTGGAGGAATATTTGTAGTGGAGTTCTCCAAGGGTCAGTTTGGGACCCTTGCTTTTCCAGATTTATGTTAATTAACTAGACTGTGCTGTTCAGGCATGATTTCAAAATTTGCAGATGATATGGAGATTGGAGACATTGTGAACTGTGATGAGGATAGTCTTGAACTTCAAAAGGACATAGACAAGTTAGTGGATTGAGAAGACAAGTGGCAGATGAAATTCAATGCAGAGAAGTATGAGATGATTCATTTTGGCAGGAAGAATATGGAGACACAATATAAAATAAAGGGAGAAACTCTGAAGGGGTTGCAGGAGCGGCACGGTGGCACAGTGGTTAGCACTACTGCCTCACAGCGCCAGGGACCCAGGTTCAATTCCAGCTTAGGTCACTGTCTGTGTGAAGTTTGGACGTTCTCCCTGTGTCTGTGTGGGTTTCCTCCCATAGTCCGAAAGACATTCTCGTTAGGTGCATTGGCCATGCTAAATTCTCCTTCAGTGTACCCAAACAGGTGCCGGAGTGTGGCAACTAGGGGATTTCACAGTAACTTCATTGCAGTGTTAATGTAAGCCTACTTGTGACACTAATAAAAATTTTTAACAAAAACTTGAGGAAGGATGTGAAGACATTGGACAGAGTACAGAGGAGATTCACAAGAATAATTCCAAGAACTGTAGCTATGAGAACATATTGGAGAGGCTGGGACTGTCTTCCTTGGAGAAAAAAAGTCGGAGAGCTCTTGAGAGAGGTATTCAAGATCCTGAGGGGTCCGGACAGGGTGATTAGTGAGAAACTTCCCACTGGGGAGTAATTAAGAACTAGCCGGCAAAGTCAAAATAATTGGCAAAATGAATAAAAGTGATGTGAGGAAAAAGATTTTCATCCAGAGGGTGGTTGAACTTCCTGAGAGGGTGGTGAGGCAGGTGTGATCAAGGTATTCAAAAATGGAATTGGATTGCTATCTGAAAAGAAGGAACGTGCAAGGTTACAGGAATAAGGTATTTGAGTGGGACTAAGTAGACTGCGCTTTTAGAGAGCTAGTGCAGATTTGATGGCCCAAATGGCTTCCTTCTGCACTATAAAGATTCTGGGTTACATAGTGATTATCAAACTCTTCTGACGCAAACATATTTTACTTACAGAAGCTGATACAACAGTCTCTAATTTAGCAAAGAGGACCAAAGTCTGAAGAAGCTGAGAGCCACAGTCTCTGCCAATAATAATTGATTCGGGTACAATTAGTGACAAAATGTCCATTTGAGGACTGGAAAGGAATCAGAGGGGAACCGGTGGATGTGGTGTTTTTAGATTTCCAGAAGGCGTTCGATAAGGTGCCTCACAAAAGGTTGCTGCAGAAGATTGGGGTACACGGAGTTAGGGGTAAGGTGTTGGCGTGGATTGGGGATTGGCTATCTAACAGGTTGCAGAGAGTTGGGATAAATGGGTGCTTTTCTGGTTGGCAGTTGGTGACCAGTGGCGTGCCGCAGGGATCGGTGCTGGGGCCTCAATTATTTACCATTTACATAGATGATCTGGAGGAGGGGACTGAATCTAGGGTATTCAAGTTTGCTGATGACACGAAGGTGAGTGGGAAAGCGAATTGCGTGGAGGACGCGGAAAGTCTGCAGAGAGATTTGGATAGGCTGAGCGAGTGGGCGAGGATCTGGCAGATGGAATATAACGTTAGCAAATGTGAGGTTATCCACTTTGGAAGAAATAATAGTAAATTGGAATATTATTTAAATGGAGAAAAATTACATCGTGCGACTGTGCAGAGGGACCTGGGGGTCCTTGTGCACGAATCGCAAAACCTCAGTCTGCAGGTGCAGCAGGTGATCAAGAAGGCGAATGGAATGTTGGCCTTTATCGCGAGGGGGATAGAATATAAAAGCAGGGAGGTCTTGCTGCAACTGTACAAGGCACTGGTGAGGCCGCAACTGGGGTACTGTGTGCAGTTTTGGTCCCCTTATTTGCGAAAGGATATATTGGCCTTGGAGGGAGTGCAGAGAAGGTTCACCAGGTTGATACCGGAGATGAGGGGTGTAGCTTATGAGGAGAGATTAAACAGATTGGGTCTGTACGCGTTGGAGTTTAGAAGGATGAGTGGTGATTTTATAGAGACATATAAGATAATGAAGGGGCTGGATAGGGTAGAGGTGGAGAGATTCTTTCCACTTAGAAGGGAAACCAGAACTAGAGGGCACAGCCTCAAAATAAGGGGGGGCCGGTTCAGAACAGAGTTGAGGGGGAGCTTCTTCTCTCAGAGGGTAGTGAATCTCTGGAATTCGCTGCCCATTGAAGTGATGGAGGCTTCCTCGTTGAATATGTTTAAATCACGGGTAGATAGTTTTCTGATCGATAAGGGAATTAGGGGATATGGGGAGCAGGCGGGTAAGTGGAACTGATTCGCTTCAGATCAGCCATGATCTTGTTGAATGGCGGGGCAGGCTCGAAGGGCCAGATGGCCTACTCCTGCTCCTATTTCTTATGTTTTTAAGATACTTATTAGAAATCAGAGAAACCCTACAGAAAGAGGCCATTCAGCCCATCGAGTCTGCACCGACCACAATCCCACCCAGGCCCTACCCCCATATCCCTACATATTTTACCCGCTAATCCACGCATCCCAGGACACTAAGGGGCAATTTTAGCATGGCCAATCAACCTAACCCGCACATCTTTGGACTGTGGGAGGAAACCGGAGCACCCGGAGGAAACCGACGCAGACACAAGGAGAATGTGCAAACTCCACACAGACAGTGACCCAAGCCGGGAATCGAACCCAGGTCCCTGGAGCTGTGAAGCAGCAGTGCTAACCACTGTGCTACCGTGCCACCCTCAGCTCTTAGAATTTTAAAACATTAAAAAAAAAACTGTGGCAAGAGCTGTTGTTTTTCAAATATATTGATTGAGGCACAGGGAGTCCATGCGCTACTGAATTTAGCTTTATCATAGTTAATCTAAGCTTACGATTGAATTCTTTCACAGGAATCTTGCTTTGCATGAGGTGGATTCTGGGAACTTTGTAGCCTTCAGTAATAGGACATGCGGTGGTGGGGGAATGGATTTATGTCTGACATTTAAAGTAATTTGTTCCTTCTCAATGCACCAGGACAAAACCTGGCATTCTATCCAAACATGCTTTAGGCCAGGCACAAAAATGCAGCATTTAAAGCAAAGTTTCTATGCAGTTATGTTGCTTTCAAGCTTCATTTTATCAACAGTTATCAGGTGCTAGCACTTTTGAACATTTCATTACATTTTATAAAATCTACAACCTTCTGCATAGGAAAAACATATTTGTTGTTACAGATACTTTGAAATTTACGAGCGCAGCACCTGGAAAAATACCTACTGGAAAAGGAGTACCCTGTAAATGGAAGTAACTCATTAGATAATTAAGTCACTGGTATATCACTGGTATATCACTAAAGTTCAAACAACAAAGCTTGAGGGGATATAAGTTATGCTACAGAATAAAGCCCCAGTTAGACCACACCTGGAGTAGCCTGAACAGCTATGGGCACATTTTAGGAAGGATAACTGGACTTGGAAGGAATGTAGCCTAGACTTATCAACATGATACCCAGATTCCAAGGGTTAAATTGCAAGAAGAAATTAGGTAAACTAGGGTTATTTTCCCTTGAATTTTGACAGTTAAGGAGTGATTTGATAGAAGTTTTCAAGATATTAAAGAGAACACATTACGTGGAAAACAATATTTCTTCTGGCTGGGGAGACTTGGCAGAGTCTAAAAATTACAGCCATGCCTTTCAGAAGTGAAATACAGAAACACTTCGACACAAAGGGCCTTATTTTACCATTTTGATTCTAAATGCTGGGCGGACTAGAAACCGGGAGTGTTTCAGATCCGACTTTTAGACCCATTCTCAGGCACCCCCATACGCACTCCTGCCTGCACAAGTATCAGCAATTCCAAATTGCGCAGCAGAAGCCTGTGGGCGGGTCTTAACGCACCCGAAATCCTACAGCTCCGATCGGCACCTCCAACTGCGTATGCGCAGAAAAAAAAGATAGAATGCGGCTCCTCGCCACATAGCTCCCGGGCCGAATAATGCCTCTCCCTGGCCCACTCCCCCAATATTACTGCCCCCCTTATCCCCCCATCCTTCTGCCACTCAGACAGATCGCGGGCCCCAACCGTTCCCCTCCACCGACCTCAGGCAGATTGGTAGTGGACTCGCCCTTTCCCCTCACTGATCTCAGGCAGAGTGGCAGTGGACCCCCCTTCCCCCTGACTGATCACAGGCAGAATGGTGGCGGACCTTCTTTCCCCTCACTGATCTCAGACAGAGTGGTAGTGGACCCCCCCTTCCCCTGACTGATCACAGGCAGAATGGCAGCAGACCACCCCCCCGCCCCCCGATCTCAAACCGACCCCCACCCCCCCCCCCCCCACCGATCTCAAGCAGAGAGCCTTCAGACGCTCGGCACTTACTTCCTCACTAACTGGAATGCCCGAATCGGAATTTTGTGGAGCATATTCTGGATGGGCGAATGTGGTGGTAAAAGGAGAAGTGCCGGTAAGGTTGGGCATGCAGTCCATTAAGTCACTTTAAATGCATGCGAATGCATTTAAATGGCCGTTGTGCCCGTTTTGGGTGCGGTCTCGATCGCAGTCATTTTCGGGACTTGGTAAAGGGGGAACCAGTGTAGAGGCTGGCATGGATCGCGCTGCTCGCCTCACACCCAACTTTACCAATGTCCAGGCTCCCAAAAACGGGCGCAACTTGATGGTAAAATCGGGCCTAAAGAGTGGAAGTAGTTTGGAACACTCTTCTGCAACTGACAATTGATGCTAGATCAACTGATCGTTTAAAAATTGAGATTGATAGATTTTTGTTACCCAAAAATGGGTGGCACGGTAGCACAGTGGTTAGCACTGCTGCTTCACAGCTCCAGGGACCTGGGTTCGATTCCTGGCTCAGGTCACTGTCTGTGTGGAGTTTGCACATTCTCCTCGTGTCTGCGTGGGCTTCCTCCGGGTGCTCCGGTTTCCTCCCACAGTCCAAAGATGTGCAGGTTAGGTTGATTGGCCATGCTAAAATTGCCCCTTAGTGTCCTGGGATGGGGAAGGTTAGAGGGATTAACGGGTAGGATATGGGGGTAGGGTCTGGGTGGGAGTGTGGTCAGTGCAGACTCGATGGGCCGAATGGCCTCTTTCTGTACTGTAGGGTTTCTATGATTTTCTATGAAAAGTATTAAGGGACAAAGGGGAAAGGCAGGTGCAAGGAATTAGGTTACAGATCTGTCATAGTCTTACTGAATGGAAGGATAGGCTTGAACTAAATAGCCTACTCTTTTTGCTGTTTTTCTACCACTTTAACTTGGTAAGCACACCAAATATATCTAATCCCACAGATATTGATAAAAGCAAAACTAGCTCTGGTGAAGAGTCTTCCTGACTCGAAACATTGGCTCTATTCTCTCTCCACAGATGCTGTCAGACCTGCTGAGATTTTCCATCATTTGTTTTTGTACCACAGATATTGACTTGAGTTCCAAGTTACTTTCATTCATAATTGAGACTCTTTTAGATACAATTTGAGTTTACCTTTACTTGCACATGTTACGAAGGAAATTTCAGTGGTTGTGGGAGAAGCATATTAACACATTAAAATTTCTTCTGGGTAGCTGTTCTTGTCTAACTGTGGCTAGACTGCTGTTATTGGTTTCTTTCTTGTGCTCCTCCAACTTTATCTTCCTATTGCTGGTCTGGGTGCTTTTGGAGGAGAGCTTTGTTGAACAGGTCCCCGGACATAGATTCCAGACTTTTCAGCATATCTAAGAACAAAGAACAGTACAGCACAGGAACAGCCCTTCGGCCCTCCTAGCCTGCGGTGATCATGATGCTGGTCTAAACTAAAACCGTATGCACTTACGGAGTCCGTATCCTTCCATTCCCACCCTATTCATGTATTCGTCTAGTTGCCCCTTAAATGCCACTATCGTACCTGCTCTCACCACTTCCCCGGGCAGTGCGCTCCAGACATTAACCACTCCGTGTAAAAAACTTGTTTCGCACATCTCCTCTAGCACCTTAAACCTATGTCCCATAGTACTTGACTTTTCTACCCTAGGAAAGAGCATTTGACTATCCACTCTGTCCATGCCATCAATCTTGTAAACCTCTATCACGTCGCCCTTCAACCTCCGACGTTTCAGTGAGAACAAACCGAGTTTATCCAACCTCTCCTCATAGCCAATACCCTCTAGGCCAGGTAACATCTTGGTAAACCTCTTCTGTACCCTCTCCAAAGCATCCATAACTTTCTGGTACGGTGGCGACCAGAATTGTACACAATATTCCAAATGAGGACAAACTAAGGTTCTGTACAGCTGCAGCATGACCTCCCAATTTTTATACTCAATGCCCTGACCGATGAAGGCAAGCATGCCATATGCCTTCTTGACTACCGTATTCACCTGTTTTGCCACTTTCAGTGATTAGTGGACATGTACGCCCAGATCTCTCTGCCTGTCAATAATCTTCAGGGTTCTACCATTTACTGTATAATTCCTACATGCATTGGCCCTTCCAAAATGCATTACCTCACATTTGTCCGGATTAAACGCCATCTGCCAAGTCTCCAACCGGTCTATATCTTGCTGTATCCTCTGACAATCCTCTTCACTATCCGCAACTCCACCAATTTGTGTGTCGTCTGCAAACTTAATAATCAGACCAGCTATATTTCCTCCAAATCATTTATATATACTATGAACAACAAAGATCCCCGAACTGATCCTTGCGGAACAACGCTAGTCACAGCCTTCCATTCAGAAAAGCACCCTTCTACTTCTACCCTCTGTCTTCTATGTCCAAGTAACAGTTTTAACAACACCAGGTTAAAGTCCAACAGGTTTATTTGGTAGCAAATACCATTAGCTTTCGGAGCGCTGCTCCTTCGTCAGATGGAGTGGAAATCTGCAGATTTCCACTCCATCTGACGAAGGAGCAGCGCTTCGAAAGCTAATGGTATTTGCTACCAAATAAACCTGTTGGACTTTAACCCGTTGTTAAAACTGTTACTGTGTTTACCCCAGTCCAACGCCGGCATCTCCACTTCTATGTCCAAGCCAATTCTTTATTCTTCTTGCCAGCTCTACTAGATTTGGAGTCTGCTGCTCTCCCTAGTACTAAAGCCTCTGTTTATTTTGGAAAGGGTGTAGAGCAGTACAAAGAGGTGGCTCTTCTTGGAGAAAGTTGCAAGGGCTGGGTTACCCTCTGTACTGCAAGCAGCCATTATTTTCAGTGAGTAAAAAGGGCCTGAAAAGACAAAATTCTCTAGTTTATATGTGATTGTGTGAGCCACGTGTGTGAAACAGATGGCCTGTAAAGATAATTACATCAATATAGGTAACACTTGGTAAAGCATATAAATCCATGTAAAATATGGTAATACTGCACTGACAGGAATATTAGTAACCTGTGTGATACTAGTTTAAAGGAAAAATTTAAAAATTATTTCACGAAAGTTTAAATAAATTATCTAAATAATCCATTATACATACCTTTTGTCTTTCTTTCCTTTGCTTCCTGTTCCTGTAGTGCACTTCTCTGTTGCTGACAAGTTCTGCACTTGTGTAGCAAGTCCTGTAATGTCTGGATTAGTGCTGAGTCCAGTAGTTTAGGGGTGTGTATGGAAAGCAGCAAGGCAAGAGCTCGAAGATCCTGTAAATAAAAAAACAAATCACAGCTTGTCTACCAATCTTTTTAAATAGGTATTATAGAGTGTAATTAGTTATTAGAGAACTGGGTTGAGAATGCCCAAACACATTTTATGAACGAGGCTCAGAAAAAAGAACAAGATTCGGTATGTATTGGTTTGGTTATACTCTCACTCATGCCCAAGGTGGCGAAAGCATAAAATGATGATCAACTGTTTGTGAGTCAGAACTTGTGCCATGAGCACAAACGCAATGTGTGCACAAAATATTATGCAATTTGGAAAACGGGAATCTCACCAGTGAGATCTCATTTTCCAATTCTCCCCTCCAATGATGTAACAAGGTTCCCCGGAAAGATCGGGAACCCCAAGGAGCAGTGCCGATAGGAGGCTCTCTGGGAAGCTCCAGTGAGGAATGTTCCTCTAATCCAATGGGGGGGGGGCAGTGCTAGTGTGTGTGTGTGTGTTCCCCTTGTGCATGGGTGAGGGGTGCGTGCCCGCACTCTACAGAAAACAGAAATTCCACCCTATGATTAATCAATATAAGAACAGCACTGAATGTACTTCATACCAAGAGCCTATTACCTAATTAGTTCACATCCTGACATGACCATTCAGATTCATGGTTTAAAATAATTCAGACTGTGAAGACACAGGGCGGAGGTGCAATTTTGTGACAGTGTTGGATATACTGTCCAGGAACCTCCATCATTGACTTCAGCAAAGGTTATGGAATTAGGGCAAGGCCCCATTTTTACATTCCAATAGCAGGGTGCCCGCCCAGTCCCTTGTTGGTGGAAAGTCTAGTCTTCAAGACAAAAATACAGCCTCTGTGGTAAAATCCCACCTGAATTACAGTGGATGGGCTGTTGATATAGAAAATATGTTAAAATGCTGTAGCTGGCATAAACTCTTATAATAATATTAAGTGGAAAGCTAGAAAAATAAAGTTTTGATTTAATAGAGGAGCATCATATGCAATCTTACCCCATTTAGAATAGCACCAACTTTAGAGATTTCAACACGCTGTCCCAGAAGCTCTGGTTCAAGGTTATGGTACTCATTTATTAGATTTGAGATTAAATTATTGATCAAACTAGAACAGTTTGAACTGGAAAATACCTGATTCTGAACCTGAAAAAACATAATTTCAACAATTAAAGTAATACAATTTCAAATAAAACAAACAATTTGATGGATTATTCAGTTACAAATGTATTTTGGTACACCATTCATTTAATATAAATGCCTCCTTCAAAACATTTTTGAAACTTTATAGTGTCATAGATCATACAACACTGAGAAGGCCATTGGCCCATAACATCTGTGCTGCCCCCTTGAAAGAACTATCCAATTAGTCCCACTTTCTTGCTCTTTCTCCACAGCTCTGCAAATATCTCATATTCAAGTGTACACCCAATTCCCTTTAGAAACACAAGGTTGAATCTGTTTTCACCTCTCATACACAACATTTAGGATCATAACTTGCTTTGTTAAAAACAATTCTCATTTTCTCCTCTGGATTTTTGCCAATTATTTTAAATCTCTAGCATTATATAGCATTTGGTTACCGACACGCCTGTCAATGGGAAAAAATTTGCCCGACCTACTTGATCAAAACTCTCAATTTTCAGAAACTTTATTAAATTTCCCCATAACATCCTCTGTTCTAAGGAGAAAAATTCTGGCTTCTCTAGTCTCTCCACAGAGTTCTTCATCCCTGGTACCATTCTAGTAAATCTCCTGAGCCTTCTCTCTAAGTTCATGACATCCTTCAGCAATGTCAATTTGTCCTGCCATCTTCAAAAGTCTGCATATATGAATCCCAAGTCTCTCTATTCTTGCACTCTTTTAAAATTGTACCATTCAATTTATGTTGCTTCTCTGCAATTTTTGAACATGCATCACTTCACGATTCTCTGCATTCCTTCCCTTACCTTCTTCAGTATTTCAAAATGGAGAATTTTAAACTTCATTTTTAAGCCCAGTTTCTTATTTAATATTCATGGCTATTAGCTTGCTCATTTACATATTATTTTGGAGTCCTACCCTCACCCTCCTCTGCTAAGAATTTCTACGATGTGGAGATGCCGGCGTTGTACTGGGGTAAACACAGTAAGAAGTCTCACAACACCAGGTTAAAGTCCAACAGGTTTATTTGGTAGCACAAGCCACTAGCTTTCGGAGCGCTGCCCCTTCATCAGGTGAGTGGGAGTTCTGTTCACAAACAGGGCATATAAAGACACAGATGCTTCTCAGGTGCTTCAGAGCACCCTCCGTGCTCTCATCCCACGTACTCCCCGCGTTGGAGATCTCTACTGCCTCCCGAAGATACACAAGGCAAACACACCCGGCCATCCCATCGAATCGGGCAATGGGACCCTGTGCAAGAACCTCTCAGGCTACATCAAGGGCACTCTGAATCCCCAGCTTTTGTCGCGACATACGGACTTCCTACAGAAACTCAGCACACATGGAGCAGTTGAACCAGGAGCACTCCTCGTCACAATGGATGTCTCGGCACTCTACACCAGCATCCCCAACAACGATGGCATTGCTGCAACTGCCTCAGTACTCAATGCCGACAACTCCCAGTCTCCAGATGCAATTCTACAACTCACCCGCTTCATCCTGGACCACAATGTCTTCACCTTCAACAATCAGTTCTTCATCCAGACACACGGAACAGCCACGGGGAGCAAATTCGCACCTCAATATGCCAACATCTTCATGCACTGGTTCGGACAAGACCTTTTCACAGCACAGGACCTTCAACCGATGCCATACACTAGATACATCGATGACATTTTCTTCCTTTGGACTCACGATGAACAATCACTGAAACAACTATATGATGACATCAACAGGTTCCATCCCACCATCAGACTCACCATGGACTACTCTCCGGAATCGGTTGCATTCTTGGACACACGCATCTCCATCAAGGACGGTCACTTCAGCACTTCACTGTACTGCAAGCCCACGGATAACCTCACGATGCTCCACTTCTCCAGCTTCCACCCTAAACACGTTAAAGAAGCCATCCCCTATGGACAAGCCCTCCGTATAAACAGGATCTGCTCAGATGAGGAGGATCGCAACAACGCTGAAAGATGCCCTCATAAGAACAGGATATGGCGCTCGACTCATCGATCGACAGTTCCGACACGCCACAGTGAAAAACCGCTCCGACCTCCTCAGAAGACAAACACGGGACACAGTGGACAGAGTACCCTTCGTCGTCCAGTACTTCCCCGGACCGGAGAAGCTACGACATCTTCTCCGGAACCTTCAACATGTCATTGATGAAGACGAACATCCCGCCAAGGCCACCCCCACACCTTGCCTTCAAACAACCGCACAACCTCAAACAGACCATTGTCCGCAGCAAACTACCCAGCCTTCAGGAGAACAGTGACCACGACACCACACAACCCTGCCACAGTAACCTCTGCAAGACGTGCCGGATCATCGACACGGATGCCATCATCTCATATGAGAACACCATCCACCAGGTACACGGTACATACACTTGCAACTCGGCCAACATTGTCTACCTGATATGCTGCAGGAAAGGATGTCCCGAGGCATGGTACATTGGGGAGACCATGCAGACGCTACGACAACAGATCAATGAACACCGCTCGACAATCACCAGGCAAGACTGTTCTCTTCCTGTGGGGGAACACTTCAGCGGTCACGGACATTTGGCCTCTGATCTTCGGGTAAGCGTTCTCCAAGGCGGCCTTCATGACACACGACAACGCAGAGTCGCTGAGCAGTGACTGATAGCCAAGTTCCGCACACTTGAGGACGGCCTCAACCGGGATCTTGGGTTCATGTCACACTATCTGTAACCCCCACGACCTGCCTGGGCTTGCAAAATCTCATTAACTGTCCTGGCTGGAGACAATACACGTCTCTTTAACCTGTGCTTAACCGTCTCTCCACTCACATTGTCTGTACCTTTAAGACTTGATTACCTATAAAGACTCGCATTCCAACCCTTATTTTGTAAATTGAGTTTGTGTCTTTATATGGCCTGTTTGTGAACAGAATTCCCACTCACCTGATGAAGGGGCAGCGCTCCAAAAGCTAGTGGCTTGTGCTACTAAACAATTTCTACAACAAGACTGCACAGTTAATTCTATTCCCTTAATATTGTAGCCTGCCTGATGACAATGTTGTCAAACAATCCTGTTTTGCTTCAGGCTCAATAATTTTTAAAAATTAATTCAAGACTGAGATTGATAGCATTTTCATAGCCAAGGGAGTCAAGAGTTGTGGGGGGCAGACAGGAAAGTGGAGTTGAGACCACAACCAGATCAATTATGATCTTATCGAATGATGGAGGAAGTTCGAAGGACTGCTAAGTCCTATGTTCCGATAATGGTTTTGCTGTTTCTGTAATTAGTGCGCTACAAGGTATTACTTCTTCAATTTTACTCATTAGGCTTCTATTTTGAAGCCTGCTCTCATGCTTACTCTTTTTATCAAAAAGGAGGGATACATTCAAGTTATTGATTTTTGAACAATCAGCAAGACGATTGGTTTTCCCCCTTCCAAAGTTGTGTATCCTACTACTTTAGAGTGCCGAAGTCCAGTAATATGTGCAAGGGGAGCTGCAGTCATTTACCAGGCATTGATCATTTTAATTTGATTTTAAATTAGGGCTATGAGACCCCTCAGCAAGAGACCTACTCAGAAATTAGAAGCACAAGCTAATGCTTTTGATATACAGTCAATGTTTGTTCATTGGAATACAAGAAAACACAGAAAAAAGTAAAAAGCAGAAGTTTAGAAAGCTAACCCAATGAAAAAATGAACTAACATAAAAATTGCAGCAAGGCAATCAGAACAGTAGGCCTAATGATGATGCCTAAACAAAATAAAAATGAGTATCAGGCATTAGAAACAAAGAGATGCAAGATCTGGAAGATAAAAGGCAAACTGAAAAATACAGTTAATAAGGAAGCAGTATTTCATGATGTTCATTTAAAATTTAGCATAAGTGAAGATCATAATGAAATGATACAAAATAGAATGTCAAATAAAATGATACCCAGGAAAATCCTCAGAAAAACTGTATATTCAACTTCTAAACAAGCAAAATAAAATGCCTGTAAATCAAGATAACACTTGGGATTACAAGTGCCATACATTAGAAGTCACACTTCTAAAGTACAGCATTTTAAATTTCCTGGAATAATATCGTTGAGTTTAATCAATAGAATTGGCCTAAAATTTGACATTTTGTTTTTCTGAATGACTTGAATATACTTAATAGGCAAGTTTGGCTAAGTAAGTATTTCCTGAAATTTGGAGAAATTGTGAATCTTGGATTATTCGAATCAGCATGTATTCTTCTTTACTGATTTCACACCTTTATTTTCTTCTGTTCCTTTACAATTGTTCAGGTTAATTTACATACCTCACCAAACTGTTTATTATTCATGTGTCATCTTTGATCATTTAATTGCTTGAGGGGGGACAATAAGCTGCTCTTTCGACAGCAACGTTCACTTCCAGCAATTTTGCGTGGGAATCTCTTCCTCCCCAAGCTAGATTCGTTGAAGTCACACATGTTACCATTTGGATTACCATCCGAGATGAGATTGGCTAATTTAGCACCAAACATCAAACCTAGAACCTCTTGGTCTTTATGGTTCAGTTAACCAATGGAGAAACTCACCCAAGCATCTGGGAAGCTATCAATATTTTTTTAAAATTGGAATTCAGTACCAATGGACAGCAACAGCAGAAGTAAATTTCCGTAATTCTGTATAGCAATGAAATCTCATTGTTCAATTGCATCAGGCACGAGATAACATCTTATTTATTAATTCAAGTTACGGTACAGGGACAAATACTACATCATACCTTAGGAAGGAAACAAGCAAGAAAGGTATAAACTGCATTGTTATTCAGACAGATCCTCTCGTCCATTAGAATGCATTTAATATATTCAGCAAATACTGGCTCATCACACAGCAGCTTAACACAATTCTTTGCCATGGGTGACTGAAAAAAAGACAAGAAGATAATAGTTCAGCAAAACAACTTAGATGAAGTTTTTCTGTGCACAGTTAAGTGTACAATTTCCCTTCCTTCTCTTCCCCACTCTCATTACTCCAGATCAAGCATCATGCCCAGCCACAAGGGCTGAAGTGTGACTGACTTTCAGGTCTCCAACCAGCTAAAAATGATTAATGCAGCTTCCCCGTGGAGAAAATCTTGTCCAATGCACAGAGCCTCAACACCACAACTGAGCTTACTATTGGAAACATTGGTTACAATTTTGATGATGAGCGATCCCAAGAGTTGATGCCTAACGTGCAGCCGCTGACTCTCTAAGTCCCACTGCCATTAAACACTCACTTGAGCATTGATTGGCGGTGGTGGGAGTTCTATCTGCTCTTGGGAAGGAAGTCCCATCTGTGAGAGCTGCTGCCCAGATTATCTCATACCTCAACAACCCAGCCGGGCATAGCGCTGCAGTGGCCAGAAGCAGTACTGCAATGCTCTGCCTGGGACAAAATCCCAGGACTTTTGAAAAGCTAACTTCCGGGGGCGGGAAGGTAGAGTGCCCAGGTGCAACTCTGAGGAGGCCTTCAAAGTGAACAGTCGTTTCCCCCTCACCTCAACCACCACCACCAGAGATGGGGAAAAGTGCAAACAACCCACAGCAACCTGCCTAAAGATTGAAGTTGGGCAGAATAAGGCCCTTACTGACCATTTAAGGGCCTTAATAGGTTAACAGACGGGTTTCTCACCCAAGGCCTTGCCCACCCAAGCATGAAATTCCGAATAGGTTTGGGTGAATGGCTTCCTCGGGGGAATCCTGTCCACACAATTTATGTTCCCTTCCACCTCAGAAACCGCTATGGGGGGAGGGTAAAATTCCACCATTGTGTGCTGAACAGTTTATAATGATTTTGGGACAGGGCAGTTATGACGTGCTGTATCAGCTGTTAAATGTACATTCCTTATGAACAGATTTCATGGCATTGCAGTAATGAATGCTTTGGGTTAAAATTACATTGCATTATTCACATCATTTCTTGTCATGAGATACCAGTTTGCAGTAATTGCTGAGAAAACAGTCACAACTAAAGGCACCCTTTCTTAATCTTACCAAGTACATACAAGGTCTTCTTCATTATCAAATATCATGTGACTTCAAAAGTTATTGACCCCAATTATAGTTACAGTTACGGAATGGGACTCCAATCTGGTAACCAGTCAGCTGTGGGTGACCTAACTATAAATTTTAGAAAACTGAATGAGGCGGCAGTGATGCCAGCAAATAACCAACATTATCAAAAACACACAAAATTCAAACTAACAATTTATTTTTGCCATCCTTTTCTTTTTCAACAAGTCAAGTGTGCCAACTAAACATCAGAGTTATTTTATTCTCAAAATTATAGAAGAATACTCCAACAATTTAAAAAACCATAACAGTAACAAATGTAAAATACCTGAGACTGGTAAATTTCTGTCCACAGTTTAGGGAATAATGCCAAATGAAGAGGCAAGCCTTCATATGCTATCAGAACACCTGTATATCAACAAAGTAAATTGCAGAGTTACTGGAGCAACAAAGGGTCAGTCTGTGTAGCAGTAACACTGGGCACAAAGCATACTACACATATCCTCTGCATATTTTGAAGTTTGACATGAAGTGAAAAAATTACATACCCAAGTAAATTTTCAAGTGGAAAGGATTGTAATTTTGTGGCTCTTTTAATTTTTTTAAGATAACTTCTTCAAAAATTAGCAATTTACATATACAGTACTAAAAATGGCTTTTGCTAGCATAAACTAAGTGGCAGAATGACTAATTAAACTAATTTACACGGGTTCAAATTAAATTAAGAATAAATTACAGCTCATTACTCAGTAGTTATAATTTCAACAAAATTGTGAGCAATTCAGCTTAGTAAAAATTACACTGACTGAAGACAAACATTTAGATTTTATAACTGCAAATTATAATATTACATAAGTATATGTTATTTTACAGTTGAACAGGAGTATAAAAGACTTAATACCTCCATAATAAAACGTATGAGTTGAATCTATCTGCAGTGTCTTTCTCCTCATTGGTTAGGTATTTAGATTTATTTGATCCTTTATCTACTTTTGATAATGTTACACTTTCATCCACTGGCATTGCCAGGAGTCACTTAATTTTCTTTAGCAGAGTGACTCCCAAGAGCAAGTCCCAATTATCATCTCCTGACAGCAGAAGTAAAGGGCATGTGTTTCTTTAGTAGAAAAGCTCAGCAACCACTTTGTAATCACTCCCCAAAGCATGAGCAGCAGAACATTTAAAGAATGCACTAGCTGGGAGTCTGTTGGTCTGCTGCCTGCATTAGAATTACAATTCCCAGAAACATTCCCAAACAGGACTCCCACAACCCATTTCCTCTCAACTGGCATGCTGTATTCAGTTGTACTACATCTGGAATACAAGGAAAGTAGAAAGAAACTTAAGCAAGGAGTAAGAGCAGCTAAAAGGGGTCATGAAAAAGCATTGGCCAGCAGGATTAAGGAAAATCCCAAGGCTTTTTACACATATATAAAGAGCAAGAGGGTAGCCAGGGAGAGGGTTGGCCCACTCAAGGACAAGGGAGGGAATCTATGTGTGGAGCTAGAGGAAATGGGCGAGGTATTAAATGAGTACTTTGCGTCAGTATTCACCAAAGAGAAGGACTTGGTGGATGATGAGTCTGGGAAAGGATGTGTAGATAGTTTGAGTCATGTTGAGATCAAAAAGGAGATGGTATTGGGGTTCTTGAGAAACATCAAGGTAGACAAGTCTCCAGGGCCTGATGGGATATACCCCAGAATATTGAGAGAGGCAAGAGAGGAAATTGCTGGGGCCTTGAGAGAAATCTTTGTATCCTCACTGGCTACAGGGGAGGTCCCAGAGGATTGGAGAATAGCCAATGTTGTTCCTTTGTTTAAGAAGGGTAGCAAAAATAATCCAGCTAATTACAGGCCGGTGAGTCTTACATCAGTGTTAGGGAAATTATTGGAGAGGATTCTTCGAGACAGGATTTATTCCCACTTGGAAATAAGTGGACGTATTAGTGAGAGGCAACATGGTTTTGTGAAGGGGAGGTCGTGTCTCACGAACTTGATAGAGTTTTTCGAGGAAGTGACGAAGATGATTGATGAGGGTAGGGCAGTGGATGTTGTCTACATGGACTTCAGTAAGGCCTTTGACAAGGTCCCTCATGGCAGACTGGTGCAGAAGGTGAAGTCGCATGGGATCAGAGGTGAGCTGGCAAGGTGGATACAAAACTGGCTCAGTCAAAGAAGACAGCGGGTAGCAGTGGAAGGGTGCGTTTCTGAATGGAGGGCTGTGACAAGTGGTGTTCCTCAGGGATCAGTGCTGGGACCTTTGCTGGAGGAAAATGTAACAGGATTGATTAGTAAGTTTGCGGACGACACAAAGGTTGGTGGATTTGCGAATAGCGATGAGGACCATCAGAGGATACAGCAGGATATAGATCAGTTGGAGACTTGGGCAGAGAGATGGCAGATGGAGTTTAATCCAGACAAATGAGAGGTAATGCAGTTTGGAAGGTCTAATACAGATAGAAAATATACAGTAAATGGCAGAACCCTTAGGAGTACTGATAGGCAAAGGGATCTGGGTGTACAGGTACACAGGTCACTGAAAGTGGCAATGCAGGTGGAGAAGGTAGTCAAGAAGGCATACGGCATGCTTGCCTTCATCGGCCGGGATATTGAATTTTAAAAATTGGCAAGTCATGTTGATGTTTTATAGAACCTTAGTGAGGCCGCACTTGGAATATAGTGTTCAATTCTGGTCGCCACACTACGAGAAGGATGTGGAGGCTTTGGAAAGGGTACAGAAAAGATTTACCAGGATGTTGCCTGGTATGGAGGGCATTAGCTGTGAGGAGAGGTTGGAGAAACTTGGTTTGTTCTCACTGGAGCGACGGAGGTTGAGGGGAGACCTGATAGAAATCTACAAGATTATGAGAGGCATGGACAGAGTGGATAGTCAGAAGCTTTTTCCCAGGGTGGAAGGGTCAATTACTAGGGTGCATAGGTTTAAGGTGCGAGGGGCAAGTTTTAAAAGAGATGTATGAGGCAGATTTCTTACACAGAGTGCTGGGTGCCTGGAACTCGTTGCCGGCGGAGGTAGTGGAAGCGGATACGGTAGTGATTTTTAAGGGGCGTCTTGACAAGTACATGAATGAGATGGGAATAGAGGGATATAGTCCCCGGGAGCGTAGGGGGTTTTAGTTAAGTCAGGCAGCACCGTCGGTGCAGGCTTGGAGGGCCGAAGGACCTGTTCCTGTGCTGTAATTTTCTTTGTCTCCTGGGCCTTAACATAAACTCTCCTTGACGGGTAGAAGAAAATGAAAAAAAGCAAAACTATTCGGTGCCTTTTACAGCATTCACTGCAGACGGGAAGCACGGGGCAGCCTCGCTCACCTCTGACCCACAAGGAAACCTGTTGATCATGGCATCTCCCTCTCTCCTGCCATAGTCAATAGCTTCCCTATAACGCCCGATGCTGCTCTTTCAAAAGCTGCCTTGCCAGGTCAATGCCAGAGTTAAGGACATCTCCTCAGAGCTGGAGAGGAACTTAGGGGTGGGAGTGGAAGGATCTAATTATTATGCTCCACATAGTTACCAATGGCATAGATATGGCAATGGAAAAGGTTCTGCTGAGTAGCTTGGAGTTAAATTAAATATCTCTAGATTGCCGCCCGAGTCATGAGCTGATTGACAGAGTAAATAAGAAAAAGCACTGCTCAAACATCATGTGGAAGAAAGAGATTTAGATTTTGAAGATGGCAGTGCCCAAGGCCCAACCGTCTTCAGCTGCTTCATTACTAACTTTCCCTCCAATAGGTGGTCAGAAGTGGGGACGTTCGCTGATGGTTGCACAATGTTCAGCACCATTAGATACTGAAGCAGTCCATGTCAAAATGCAGCAAAACCCGGTCAACATTCAGACCTGAACTGATAAATGGCAATTAATATTTGTGCCATACAAGTGCCATCTCCAAAAGAGAAAATCCAACCATCTCCCCATGACGACATCATCACTGCATTCCCCATTAACAGCCTGGCGGGGAGAATAGTAACTGGACAAACCATATAAATATTATGGCTACAAGAGCAGGTCAGAGTCTGGGAATTCTGGAGTGAGTAATTCACATCCCGACTCTCAAAGCCAACCCACTATCTACAAAGCACAAGTCAGGAAAGCAATGGAATACTCACTATTTGCCTGGATAAGTACATTGCCAACAACACGGGTGGCACGGTGCACAGTGGTTAGCTGCCTGACAACTCCAGGGACCCGGGTTCGATTCCCGGCTTGGGTCAATGTCTGCGTGGAGTTTGCACATTTTCCCTGTGTCTGCGTGGGTTTCCTCCAGGTGCTCCAGTTTCCTCCCACAGTCCAAAGATGTGCGGGTTAGGTTGATTGGCCATGATCAATTGACCTTCAGTGTCCCGGGATGTGTAGGTTAGAGAGATTAACGGGGTAAATGTGTGGGGTTGTGGGGATAGGGTCTGGGGTGGGATTGTTGTCGGTGCAGACTCGATGGGCCGAATGGCCTCCTTCTGCACTGTAAGGTTTCTATGATTCTAACGCTCAAGAAGCTCGACACCATCCAGGACAAAGCAGCCTGCTTGACTGGCACCCCACCCATCACTGATGCACAGTGGCGGCAGTGTGCATCATCTACAAGATGTATTGCAGGAATTTATCAAGGCTCCTTTGACAATACATTCCAATCCTGTGACCACTTCCACCTAGGACAAAGGCAGCAGACGCATAGGAACACTACCACCTGGACATTCCCCTCCAAGATACATACACACTATCTGACTTGGAACGAGATCATTATTTCTTCACTGTTGCTGGGTCAAAATCCTGGAACTCCCTTCCTAACAATACTGTGCATGCACGACACCATATGGACTACAGAGGTTCAAGGCAGTGATTCATACCTCTTTCTCAACTGCAATTAGGGATGGGCAATGAATGCTGGCCTCGCCAGTAATGCCCACGTCCTGTGAAAGAATTAAAAAAATTCATGGTACACTGGCACCAATACTGGGGAAAGTCGGAGCCATTCTATTCGAACAGTCTTTGCTTGAACCACACCGAGATCAGTAGCCCGATGAATTGAATAGCTAGGGATGTAGAGATGGTGTTTAGGTTTAAACTAAACAATGAGGAAAGGAGCAATGGAAGAGTGTTCAGGTGAGGGAGAAACTTAGGTTAGTAATATATGCAATGATAACTAGAATTTGGCAGGAAGGGACAGAGCATACAAAATAGGACTGCACCAGCCATTCGGGTCATAACAGGAATAGATGGTAAAAAGACAAAGTTAAAGCTCTATCTGAATGCACACATAATTTATAACAAGATAGATGAACTTCTGGTGCTGTTAGAAATCGATAAATATGATCTGATGGCCATTCTAGAGACATGGTTGCAAGGTGATGAAGGCTGGGAACTGAATATGCCATTTTGAAAGGATAGGAACAACAAACTTTTATACAGCGCTTTGAATGTAATCAAATGCCCAAGGTGCCTCACCAGAGCATTATAAAACAAGGTATGACAGTGAGCCACAAAGGTGATAAGGTCAGATGGCCAAAAGCTTGTGTTTTAAATAAGTATATTAAAGGAAGAAGCAGCATAGAGAGGTGTATGGAGGGAATTTCAGAGCTTGAAATAAAGGAAATGATGATGTAGCATTATTAACAAAGGATGAGATCAGTACACTAGTGAGAAATTAGCTTGGTTTGGAAGATCAAATAGCAAGGGAAAGTAGTCACTGGTGGGAGTAATTGACAGACCCACTAACAGTATCTATACTAATAAAGCATAAATCAAGAAAAAGGGCTTGGAAGATAGATACTGCAATAACTAAATCTTTACACAGACTCGACAAATAAGTTGGCAAGGATAGCCTTGAGAATGAGTTCATTAAGCATATTCAGGACAGTTTCTGAGAACAATGTATGTGGAACCAACTAGGGGAACATTTGGTTGGTTTTAGACCTGATTACACTGTAAATCAATAGGATTAATTAATGACTTCAGAGCGAAAGATCTTCGACAGAAGAGTGATTGTAACCTGATGAATTTTACATTCAGTTTGAGTGTGAGAAACTTGGGCCGGAAGCTTAATTACAAGGATGTGCAAACAGAGTTGGCTAAAATGAACTGGAAAAATAGATTAAAAGATGGTAGAGGAGCAGTGGCAGGTATTTAAAATATGTCATAACTCTCAACAAAGGTATATTCCATTGAGAAAGACTGATTCGACAAGAAGGATGCCGAATCAATGGCTAACCAAGGAAGATAAGGATGTCATGCATGTCATATTCATAACTTTTAAGATATGAACCATGTTTAATGTGGACTCTGAAATTAACCTATTATTTTTAAAATTAACAATGTGCTTCTGCAAAGGTGGCTGAAAGACAGATGATCTGCCCTGTGTATTGAAAAACAGACTCACTGCCTAACAAAGACAAAAGGGCACATCCCAGATGAAAAGATGTTAACGACACATAACCTCAGGCCATCAAAAGCCATTTCTGAATTGAATGGGTCTTTTTCAAACAAAGAATGTGGTTTTCTTAAACAATAAAACTGCATGTAGCTAAACAACCCAAGACTACCAACATATTTGGAAAAGGAACTGCAATTGTGAGGAGTCAGATGTTAAGGCAGCCATTTTTATTCCTTTCTAACTTTTAAATGCTGACTGCAGAAAGAGACAGTAGCAGCACAGAGGGCAATTACATACGCCTTAAGAACCGGAGGTTGTCTCTAAGCCTGTTCCTTTTTGGGTCCAATAGCAGAGAAAACTGCCTCTTTGGTAACAAGATGACAAGCAACTAACTTTATGATCTGCAGAAAACCCATCTCTAAGGGAGTCCTGAAAACGACCTCAGCTGTTGAACTCATCTAAGCTACCATTCAGGAGCGAAGAGATACTTTCATCAGGCCTGCAATGCACGTTTTTCAGAACAAGAAAATCACGTGAATTATGAACCATTCTTCTTGCTTGCAACCTGTAAAAGTATGCAGTCTCTTCAACTGTACTTTTGAGTGTGTTTTTGTTTGTGCTTGTATGTGTGAGTGCCGTGGCATTAGATTTCAGAGTGAGTGCATAAATAAACAATCTTCCTCCTTTATTAAAACCCATGAAAGGTTTGTTGCAGGTTATTCAGATTGTCTAACACTTAGGTTAAAAAAAAAACACTCTCTCAAAAATCCACTGATTACAGACATTTAGGAAGGGGTCAAGGATTTGATTAATTCTCTCTCACTTGGTCTGTAACAATGCTAACACCGTAACAACTGTAACACCGGTGTTCTCAGCCCCCTGCTATACTCTTCATACACCTGTAACTGTGTGACCAAATTCCCCTCCAACTCGATTTTCAACTTTGCTGATACTACCGTAGTGGGTCAGATCTCAAACAACGAGACAGAGCACAGGAACGAGATAGAGAATCTGATGTGGCGACAATAACCTCTCCCTCAATGTCAACGAAATGAAGGAGATTGTCATCAACTTCAGAAAGCGTAGAGGAGAACATGCCCCTATCTACATCAATGGGGACGAAGTGGAAGTGGAAAGGGTTGAGAGCTTCAAGTTTTTAGGTGTCCAGATCACCAATGACCTGTCCTGGTCTCCCCATGCCGACACTATAGTTAAGAAAGCCCACCAATGTCTCTACTTTCTCAGAAGACTAAGGAAATTTTACATGTCAGCTATGACTCTCACCAATCTTTACAAATGCAGCATAAAAAGCATTCTTTCTGGCTGTATCACAGCTCGGTATGGCTCCTGCTCTGCCCAAAACCACAAGGAACTACAAAAGGTCGTGAATGTAGTCCAATCCATCATGCAAACCAGCCTCCCATCCATTGACTCTGTCTACACTTCCCGCTGCCTCAGCAAAACAGCCAGCATAATTAAGGACCCCACGCACCCCGGATATTCTCTCTTCCACCTTCTTCCGTCGAGAAAAAGATACAAAAGTCTGGGGTCACGTACCAACCGACTCAAGGAAAGATAGGATTTTAATATTCTTGCCAAAGACCGAAGTCAGGCTAACTGGCCTATAATTTCCCATCTGCTGCCTCCCTCCCTTCTTAAACAGCGGTGTTACATTAGCTACTTTCCAGTCCTCTGGTACCCTCCCTGCCTCTAGTGATTCCTGAAAGATCACCACCAATGCCTCCACAATTTCCTCAGCTATCTCTTTTAGAACCCTGGGGAGTGGTCCATCTGGTCCAGGTTATTTATCCACCTTCAGACCTTTCAGTTTCCCCAGAACCTTCTCCTTAGTGATGGCCACTACACTCACCTGTGCCCCGACTCTTCTGGAGCTCTGACATCCCTCTGGTGTCTTCCACCGTGAAGACTGATGCAAAGTAACTATTCAGTTCCTCTGCCATTGCTTTGTTTCCTATTATTATTTCTCCAGCCTCATTTTCCAGTGGCCCAATGGCTATTTTTCTCTCTCTGACCTTTTATATATTGAAAAAAACTCTTTCTATCTTCTTTTATATTACTATCTAGCTTACACTCATATTTCATCTTCTCCCCCCTTATTGCTTTTTTAGTTGTCCTCTGCTCACTTTTAAAGGCTTCCCAATCCTCTGGTTTCCCACTAATCCATGCCACTTCGTATGCTTTTTCTTTTGCTTTTATGCTGTCCTTGACTTCTCTCGTCAGCCATGGATGCCTCGTCCTCCCCTTAGCATGTTGCCTCCTCCTTGGGATGAATTTCTGTTGTGCCTCCCGAATAACTCTCAAAAACTCCTGCCACTGCTGTTCCTCTGTCTTCCCTGCTAGTCGCCCTTCCCAATCAACTCTGGCCAGCTCCTCCCTCATGTCTTTGTAGTTACCTTTATTTAATTGTAATACCATTACATCTGATTCCAGCTTCTCCCTCTCAAACTGCAGGGTAAATTCTATCAGATTGTGGTCACTGCTCCCTAAGGGTTCCTTCACTTTAAATTCCTGAATCAAGTCTGCCTCATTACACATCACCAAATCCAGAACTGCCTGTTCCCTAGTAGGCTCTGTCACAAGCTGCTCCAAAAAAACCCATCTCTTAGACGTTCCACAAATTCCTTTTCTTGGGATCCACTACCTACCTGATTTTCCCAGTCCACCTGCATATTGAAGTCCAACATGATTATTGTAATACTGCCTTTTTTATATGCCTTTTCTATCTCCTGATTTATTTTCTGCCCCACATCCTGACTACTGCTAGGGGGCCTGTACATAACTCCCATCTGGGTCTTTTTACCTTTGCGATTCCTCAACTCTACCCACAGAGAGTCTATGCCTTCCAATCCTATTTCACTTCTTGCTATCAATTTAACTTAATTCCTTACTAACAATGCAACCCCGCCCCCTTTGCCCATCTGCCTGCCCTTCCGATAGGACACATTTCCTTGGATATTTAGATCCCAGCCCTGATCCCTTTGCAGCCATGTCTCTGTGTTGCCCACAGAAATCGTACCAGCCAATTTCAATGTGCGCCATAAGCTCATTTACCTTGTTCCGTATACTGCGCATTTTTACTAAAAACGTAGGGATGTCTTGTTACAACTTTACAGGGCAATGGCGTGGCCACACTTAAGAGTACTGTGTAAAGTTTTGGTCTCCTTATTTAAGGAGGGATATACTTCCATTAGAGGTAGTTCAAAGAAGGTTCACTAGGTTGATTCCTCAGTTGAAATAGTTGTCCTATGAGGAAAGATTGAGCAGGTTGGGATATGCACGTTTAGAAAAATGAGAAGTGATCTTACTGAAACATTAAATTCGGAGGAGACTAGAAAGGGTAGATGCTTGAGAGGATGTTTTTTCTCATGGGGGAAATTAGAACAAGGAGTACAGTTTTCCATTTAAGATGAAGATAGGGAGGAATCTCTCTCAAGGGTCATTAATCTTTGAGAAGAATGGGGACTGGGTCATTGTATATATTTAAGACCAAGTTAAACAGATTTTTGATCAACAAGGGAATCAAGGGATCTGGGGGGATAGATAGGTAAGTGGAGATAAAGCCACTATCAGATCAGCAATGATTTGCTTCAATGGTGGAATATGCTTGAGGGACGAAATGGCCTGTTCCTGCTCCTATTTCTTTTATTCTGATACATAAAACAGTTTTGTAACATAAAAGCCTGTTCAAAATGCTATCTTACAAGTCATAAACATCACTGTAACCGCCATCATCTTCTTATAACATGGGTTACTGGTGATTACTTTCACAAGAAAACCTACCAATGAGTCAGTAAAAGAATATAACTTTATTGGGAAAAATTGTGGATTTTTAAAAACTAGCTCAGAACACAGACCAGAACATTCATATATGTCCACTATAATCATTAATGTTTTCTATTTTAAAGTCATTTTGGTACATACTCAATTTCACTAGGGTTTCTGTGAATTTTTCACAGTTCACTGCTACTCGACACAAGAGATGGATGAACTGATGGTAAGAAAGGAAGTAATCCAGTAGAACACGGTCATAAACATCATCTTTTCCCTGCAAAACAAATTTGCATTATTTAACAAGATAATGGCGTTTGCAAAATTTAATCTTAGACACATAAACACATCCCCCTTAGACCAGTTTGATGACAGAAAATATACTTTAAATATTTATATACTTTTGTGAAGCAGAAAGCATATTTAAGTGGGTATAAAATCAGAGAGTTCTGTTGAAATCTTTGGCAGTGTCAATGTTCGTTTGTGGAGAGAAACCTGGAACCAATTTACTTAACACTTGGAAGCACAGAATGTATTTTTTAAAAACATATTTTAATCCTACTTGTTGGCTATTATCAATGAACAAAAAAATAATATTAGCAATTACAATCTTGGCTAGTACCTCAAGCTTAAGCTTCAAAATAGACAGAAATATTTGATACTACTTCAAAGTGGCACCAGCTTTCTAAGATCTATGCTGGAGCTGGGTCAAAATTCTAGAACTTCCTCCTTAACAGCACTGTGGGTTTACCTACAACACATGGACTTCAGCAGTTCATGGTGATGGCTCACCATCAATTCTCAAGGGTGATTCATGCCCACATCCCATGAACAACTTAAAAGAAATCCCTGCATAAGCTGCCAGGTGCAATATTAAGAACAAAGGATTTTGAGAAATGAAAAATGAACTAGCAAGTTTTGGGACAAAATAAAAGCCTACAAACGATAGACACATTAATGCTTAGATTATAGAAATGAAGGAAATCGTTTAAGATGTCGAAGGCAGCAAATAGGTAGGTTGTGAACAAAATAAAGTCACACAAGACGAGGGAATAGACCATGCTGTGCTCGGTTATAAAAATGCGATCATACAAATGCAACATTATGTTGAATGTTAAAAACTAAAATTGACTCAAACCATCTTGCTATAATTTACCAACCTCTACACAAAGCACTGTTTAATTTGCAACTTTTATAATGATTGCCAGATATACATTCTGTTCATGACTGAATAACATTGATATAGTAAATTGGTGGAATGAATGCTCAGCCTGCTAGCACGTTGGCAACCTCTTCCTCGTTGGCTGGACCTGCACTTGCTTTGGAGTTGCTATCAAAAACTGTTTTCGTAGGTTGAGGCACCGCTATTATCTCAATCACTCACTGGCAGCAGCATCTTGGCAAGCAGAAGCCCATGAAATGTAATCCTGAATCCATCTCGACAAAAGCATTAATTTTTTATAACTGACTTTTAGAAAAAGTACATATATAAATCTTATGCTGCACAGAAATCTATATGGATCTCTACATACCTTACTAGTTTCCACCATTGTGGGCAAGAGGCACATATTGAGTTCTGGACGAGGAGGACGGATATTGTTTTTTCCACCCATTAACTTTATGTTCTCACGACAGGGGAAATAGGGCCCTAAAGACACTGAGTTTAAAAGATGAAGAATGTAACAGAATCTTCAAAACCAAGGAAGAGATCCAATGCTTTAACTATCTGCTGGTTAATTGCATAAAGGTTGCACTTACTTGGTATGCTACTATGGTGGCAAGTGCAATGATTGTGCTGAAGGAATGGTACCAAAGTATGAAGGAAATCATGAGGACTCAGAAGTACAAGTTCTTTTAAAACATCTAGAAAGCAATGATAATCTTCATTAATTTGCTGAGAAACATTTTACAGACAATATTTATATCAAATCTCACATTTGACAAGCTTGAGCGGTTTTAAAAATTAATTTACTGAATGGGTTCATTTGGAAGCAGAGTACTGTAGTCATAAATGTTGTCGAGATGCAGATGTTAAACATAAAAGCACCTACTTGAATTCTATGCTGAAACAAATTGCAATTGTTTTGGTAACTGAGTGCAATAAAGTGGCCAGCCAAAAAAAATATTATTTTCTTTAAAATATTCCTGGAAATATTGTATCTCCTTAGACAAGGCATCCAAAAATGTGCACTATAAAGTTTTTTACTGGTTTAGTTGTAAAGGGATCACTTGCAATTTTCTTGGATTAATAAAAGAAATCCGGTCCAAGTGACCTGGTGACCCTTGAACTGGAAACTGTACGAGCAAGAAGTCAAACCAAAGGCTGTGTGGCCAGGCACGCAGGAGAGCTGGTGGATAAAGGCAATCAGCACACCAATACAGGAGTTCTTGGGAGCAAACTGTGTTAATCTGTGTTCTAACTACTTCTCTAAAACAGTGAGCATCTGCTTCAAGATTCAGGTTATAGCCCCAAGTGTCCACTCCTCTTTCATATTTATCAGTTTTAATGAAAAAATAAAGTTCTGATATTCTCAATCAATTTCACATCAGATCAATCCCACGTCATCCACCTTACATTTAGTTTTTCATCAACAGTCACTCTAATACGTATAATTTTTAGTAAATCTATTGGAAGACGAATAGAACAACAGATGCATCATTAAAGTGTTAAGACTTTTCAATGCGTACACTATAAAAAGTTATGAAAAGTGTACCAAATTAAACAGAAAAATGACAAGTGATATTTAGTCCTTCCACAATCTACATTATTGTCGTATGAAATACACCATCCTTTTGCCAGTTTTCAATGTTGCTACAGAGGCCCTCTGATAGGAGGTGAGCGAGTATGACCCAGATAGGTTCACCTACTGCCTTCACAAGTTGCGAGAAAATAACTCAGCTTCTCTATTGCCAACTAAGCTGAGGTCAGGAACTCATTGGATGGTGAATTGTGGGTATAAACCAATGTTCTGCAACATTTTGGAACCAGTGCAATGCAACACTGGGAAAATTCATTAATTGTTTTAGAACCAGAAGGCTTCACAAACTAGACTGTGGACAGTTTCAAAATTAATATAACAACTGTGCTATTCATCACGAATGCACTTAAATCACACATTACAGATTTTCCCTTTCCCTGCTTTTGTTAAGGCTGTTGAAAATATGAACAAATCTGAATCAGAAATAACCTACTAGTGAACCTTGTTAGGGTTTGCAACACAAGTGCTACCAACTCTGCGGGGAAGTAGTTAGCAAAATAACAAAGTTTACTCCCAAAAACTCCTGTATTGGTGTGCTGATTGCCATTATCCACCAGCTCTCCTGCGTGCCTGGCCACACAGCCTTTGGTTTGACCTCTTGTTTACACAGTTTCCAGTTCAAGGGTCACCAGGTCACTTGGACCAGGTTTCTTTTATTATCCAAGAAAATTGCAAGTGATCCCTTTACAACTGATCCAAACCAAATATTCTTAAAAATTAGGTTCCCTAGACATGTTAAAGAAATTACAATTTTCCTTACTGCTTCCAGGTCAAAGGTAATCACAAAAGACACAAAAATATATAAAGAAAAACTTCCAGTGGACAAATGTTTTTGTTTTATGCCCCTCCATTTCCTGCACCAACCAAGAAACTTGTGTCTGAGCAGCAAGTGCTAAATTGTGATGAACTCTGCTTTTATGATGTGGAGCAAAAATTAAAGTGAAATTGGTCAAAGTCAGTTCACACAGAACACTAACCAGTAAACAGATGTTCATCTAGTTCAACTGAACTCAATTTCCACATCATAAAGTTAACCCCCAGTACCAAATTGCTGACCAACACCATCATAACATTAATTATGAAATTATTCCACCCAAATGAATCAAAGGTTCCAATGTCAACTTATTTAATTGCAGCTGAAGTGTAATCTAATGGTACTGTTACCTATACAGGCATTTCGAAGTTCTGGAGGGCTATAGGAATTCAATAACGTGAGAAGCTTGTGAGCAAATTCAATTCTTTCCTGCCACTGGATCAAGGCTTGCTTCACATCTATAAAAGTAAGGTTAAAACATAATGAATCTGAAATGGAAATAAAGAAGCCAACACTAAATATACTATATTGTATAGGAGATAGAACAAACTATTTAAGAAATTCCACCACCAAAATAAACTAGAAATACTAAACACACCTTAAACCACCCCCCCAAATCCAAACAAAAATGCAGATGTAAAATGGAAAGATTTAGATGCAAGTCCTTGTACAAGACAATATTCTATTGTGTTAGTATAGTCATCTTATATCAGCTGAAATATATTGTAAAGGTGAAATTTATCATGCTTTTAAAGGCATTTGTAATTAGGAAGCCTCCACACTTCAAAAATTGTTTTTGAACAAGTATCTGAGGATATCATTAATAAACCTAGTCCTTCACACCTCCAATCACCCAGGCCAACCCTCCCAGTAAAAAAGATGAGAGAATGCATCAAAACATTAATCCTTCATTAGCTAGCCTGCTGACATTCATTTAAAAGACACTTCAAGAAAATTAATGTCACTCCAAAAAAACAAGATTCAGCAAACCTTTCCGCTGCAAATATGGACGAGTCGATTTCAGAACAGATAGGAAAATAGAGAGAAGTTCCACCAAGTCCCCGGTCACATGGCAAGCTGTAGCCTCATGGTACATCATGTGCAAGGTATTAAAAGACTGAAAAATTTAAAAATTGAGATGTTTTGATTTCTTGTTATCAAAAGAATTAAGGTCAACATAATACAATTACAGAGAAAGCAGGCTGGATTCCACAAACACAGGTAGTGCAATATTTGTGCTGCATATTCCAATAAAAAGCTCCTGAAAATCATGATTTTTATTCAGACAGGCACACCTAAGCAAATTGGCATCAAAGACAACCATGGACCAAAGCTTGCAAAATTTATCAGCGACCAGAGGTGGCCATGACACTGAACCCAAGGAAATTATTCAGTGAAAGTAATTGCTACTCATTAATTGAGATGCACAGAAGATACTGACAAAATAAAGCTTTGTTTTAAATAGATTACTTATGATTAATTGTTGATGCTCGTGAAACATGGATTATAGGTCAGAAACTGCTAGCTGATACACATTATAGTTTGGCAAGTTTACAAACCTTAGGGCAGGCCAGGGACACGGATGTTTCAGGAATATCTCAAGTGTGTGTGGTTTATTTGTTACTTTTCTATTCTTTCTACTTGGAAAGGAATCACCAAATGAGTCAAAACATTCCATTCAATTCAAATATTTTAGGAAATTAACTGACATCCCATCCTTTTTTGTTATTGGTTTGTGGGATGGAAGCATCGCTTTATGAGGCCATCCTTAATTGCTCTGGAGATGGTGGTGAGTCATCTTCTTGACCTGCTGCAGTCCATGTGCTGCAGGTACACCCACAGCATTCCTATGCATCTTCTGCTACCTTCTTCTAAGTGGTAAAGGTCATGGATTTGAAAGGTGATGTTGAAGGAACTGCTGCAGTACATTTATAGTACAGGAGCTGCTGTAGTGCATCTTCTAGATGATACATACTGATGCCACTGTATGTTGGCTCTGGATGGAATGAATGTTTGAGGTATGCAGACATTATACTTTTTTCATTCTTTCCCGAGATGTGGGCATCGCGGCAAGACCAGAATTTGTTGCCCAGTCCTAATTGCCCTTGAACTGAGTGGCTTGCGAGGCCATTTCAGAGGGCAGTTAAAAGTGAAATGTATGGGTGTGGCACGTGTGCCAGATCAGGTAAGGACATCAGATTTCCTCCCTAAAGGATATTAGTGAACCAGAAAGGATTTTCCAAAAATCTCTAATGGTTGTCATGGTCATCAGTAGAGAGGCCAGCTTTATATTCCAGATTTACTGAGTGAATTTCAATTCACCAGCTGCCATGGTGGGATTTGAACCCATGATGGTTAGATTCTCTATGTCGGAGATGGTCATTGCCTGCACTTGTGTGGCATGAATGTTACTCGTCAATTATCAGTTCAAGCCCGATTGTTGTCCAGGTTTTGCTCCATGTGGACATGAACTGCTTCAGTATCTGAGGAGTTGCGAGTGGAGCCGAATACTGTGCAATCATCAACATATATATTCATTTCTGACTTTATGATGGAGGATAGGTTAATGATGATGCCGAAGATTGGTTAGATCTTGAACACCACCCTGGGGAACTCCTACAGTGATATCCCAGGGTGAAATGATTGGCCTCCAACAATCAAAACTATCTTCCTTTATATGACTCCAACCAGCGGAAACTTTCCTACTGATTCCCACCAATCAAATCACAGCCCTGGCTACACGCAGTCATGAATGGTGGTGGACAACTGAACAACTAACCAAAGCAGGAGGCTCCACAAACATCCCTATCCTCAATGGAGGTCCAACTCTCCAGTTTAAAAGGCAAAGCTGAAATATTTACAACCATCTTGGTGGAGTTGTAGACAGTGCGGAGAGAAGTGGCAGGTTACAGAGGGACATAGATAAAGCTGCAGAGCTGGGCTGAGAGGTGGCAAATGGAGTTTAATGCGGAAAAGTGTGAGGTGATTCACTTTGGAAGGAGTAACAGGAATACAGAGTATTGGGCTAATGGTAAGATACTTGGTAGTGTGGATGAACAGAGGGATCTGGGTGTCCATGTGCATAGATCCCCGAAAGTTGGCACCCAGGTTGATAGGGTTGTTAAGAAGGCGTACGGTGTGTTAGCTTTTATTGGGAGAGGGATTGAGTTTCGGAGCCAGGAGGTCATGCTGCAACTGTACAAAACTCTGGTGCGGCCGCATTTGGAGTATTGCGTACAGTTCTGGTCGCCGTATTATAGGAAAGATGTGGAAGTGTTGGAAAGGGTGCAGAGGAGATTTACCAGGATGTTGCCTGGTATGGTGGGAAAATCGTATGAGGAAAGGCTGAGGGGCTTGAGGTTGTTTTCGTTAGAGAGAAGAAGGTTAAGAGGTGACTTAATAGAGGCATACAAGATGATCAGAGGATTAGATAGGGTGGATAGTGAGAGCCTTTTTCCTCGGATGGTGTGGGCTAGCATGAGGGGACATAGCTTTAAATTGAGGGGTGAGAGATATAGGACAGATGTTAGAGGTAGATTCTTCACTCAGAGAGTAGTAAGGGTGTGGAATGCCCTGCCTGCAGCAGTAGTGGACTCGTCAACATTAAGAGCATTCAAATGGTTATTGGATAAACATATGGATGATCTTGGAATAGTGTAGATTAGAGGGGCTTTAGATTGGTTCCACTGGTCGGTGCAACATCGAGGGCCGAAGGGCCTGTACTGCGCTGTAATGTTCTATGTTCTATCTTCAACCAGATGGATCCATTTTGGCTTTCTCTTGAGGTTCCCAGCATCATAGATACCATCTTTAGCCAACTCGATTCATTCCAAGTGATGTCAAGAAATGGATGAATACAGTGAAAGTTATGGGCCCTGACAGTGATTGACAGTGCTATCAGTAGCACTTACACCAATAACCTGCTCACTGATGTTCAGTTTGGTTTATGCTGAGGCATAAGGTTGCAGACCTCATTATAACTTTGGTCCAAACATGGACAAAAGAGCTGAATTTCAGAGGGGAGGGCTGTTCTTGACATCAAGGCAGCATTTGACCAAGAATCAAAGGTAAATCTCTCCATTGGTTAGAGTCATACCTACCACAAAGGAAGGTGGCTCTGGTTGTTAGAGGATGCCAACCATCTCAGCTACAGGACCTTGCTGCAGAAGTTTTCCAGGATAGTATCCTAGGTCAAACCATTTTCAGCTGCTCCATCAATGACTTTCCCTCAAACACAAGGTCAGAAGTGGGTACATTTTCTGATGATTGTTTAGTGTTCACTTTCTTTTGCAACTCCTCATTTATTGGCATATTCTGTGCCTGTATGCAGCAAGACCTGGACAATTTTCAGTCTTGGGCTGACTGTAGCACAGTGGTTAGTACTGCTGCCCAACAGCGCCAGGGACCTAGGTTCGATTCCTGGCTTGGATCATTGTCTGTATGGAGTCTGCACGTTCTCCTTGTGTCTGCATGGGTTTCCTCCGGGTGCTCCGGTTTCCTCCCACAGTCCGAAAGACGTGCTAGTTAGGGTGCATTGGCTATGCTAAATTCTCCCTCAGTGTACCCGAACAGGCACCGGAGTGTGGTGGTTAGGGGATTTTCACAGTAACTTCATTGCAGTGTTAATGTAAGCCTACTTGTGACAATAATAAATGAACTTTCAACTAGTGGAAGTAACACATAAATATCAGGTAATCACCTTCTCTATTTGATATTAACAGCAGTAACATCACTAATTACCCCAAAACTGAATTCATGGTGCTTACCATAGATTAGAAAGTTAACTGAACCAACCATATAAATACTATAGCTAAAGAGCAGGTCAGAGGCTGGGAATTCTGTAGCGAGTAACTCACCTCCTGACTCCACAAATCCTGTCCAACATCTACAATGCACAAGTCAGAATATGATATTCTCCAATTGCTTGGATGAATGCAACTCCAACAACACACAAGTAGTTTAATACTATCCAGGACAAAGCAGCCCACTTGATTAGAAATCATAGAATCATAGAAACCCTACAGTGCGGAAGGAGGCCATTCGGCCCATCGAGTCTGCACCGACCACAATCCCACCCAGGCCCTATCCCCACATATTTACTTGCTAATCCCTCTAACCTACGCATCCCAGGACTCTAAGGGGCAATTTTTAACCTGGCCAATCAACCTAACCCGCACATCTTTGGACTGTGGGAGGAAACCGGAGCACCCGGAGAAAACCCACGCAGACACGAGGAGAATGTGCAAACTCCACACAGACAGTGAGCCGAGCCGGGAATCGAACCCGGGACCCTGGAGCTGTGAAGCAGCAGTGCTAACCACTGTGCTACCGTGCCGCCCCTTAGCACCCTATCCACAACCAGTGCAGTGGCAGTAATGTGTACCATTTACAAGATGCACTGCAGCAACTCGCCAAACCTCCTTCAACATCAACTTCTGAACCCTACCAATTTCTACTACTTGGAAGGACAAGGGCAGCAGACACATGGGGACACCACATCTGGCAAGTTCTCCCCCAAGCCACACATCTTGACTTGGAACTATATCACTGTTTTCTCACTGCCCCTGTGTCAAAAACCTGGAACTCCCTTCCTAACAGCACTATGGGTATACCAAAACCACATGGATTACAGTGGTTTGAGAAGATGGTTCACTTTCTTAAGGGCAGTTAGGGGTAAGCTATAAATGTTTGCCTTACCAGTGATGTTCACATCCTATGAATGAATAAATAAATTTAAAAATACTGAAAATAGTTTGGTTTTCCAGATTTATTAATTAAATAATGGGGCTCCTTGATGGCCCACTCAGTCAAATGCTGCCTTGATGTCAAAAGCAGCCACTCTTGCCTCCTCTCTGGAGCACAGCTCTTTTGTCCTTGTTTGGACCAAGGCTGAAGTCTGATACGTCGTGCACCCCTTTGCCTACCAAAGATGGAGAGGGCAGCAATGACTAACTCAAGGCAAGTGTCTCACACAGATATAATGCAATGAATAAGAAAGAACCAATCAATTTACTTTACCTCAGTCATCAGAATCAGTCCCCGATTGAAAACAACTAGCAGCCTGTCTTCATCAGTTTCTAGAAGAATTCTGAAGGCACTGCAATAATAAAAGGAGGTACTTTGGATGGAATGTCAACATTAACTAAGTTGGGACACCACAACTGGTGGCTTACTTTTCTGTCATCATCATTACTTCTTGTAATATCAATCACCAATAAGATCACAAAATATATGCCGGGTTCCACTTGATCACTATCCATTTCCTCATGTAACATTAGTAATGGACAATCTCTTTGAATCCATCATTCAAGTTAAAATAAATAAATTCTTGAGGCATGAGCTTAAGGACAAATAGCACAGACTGATTCATCGTATTTGATTAATTTAAACTTTTCTTTGATTGTATAAAGGAAGGGCAATCAATGTATCGTTCAGGTGATTTTCAGAAGGCAATAGTACATCAAAAAACAAGTTAGAAAAAAAATCAGGTGCAAGATACGAGGAAATGTAGATGTTGATCATTAGAAAACAGTTATGGTGTTTGAGTACAGAGCTCAGCAAATGACAAGAAGAGTCTTCAATTAATGGAACGGACAAACTTGCGGCAGGTATTATTTAGCAGGCGGAAGAATAGGTAGGATAACACATTTTGGGAGAAAAAATAGGAGTTTATGCTCAATAAAAAGAAGCTGAAGGGTGTAGACAAACAAAGATCCCTCGGGGTTCAAATTCATAAAGATGAAATTCAACTTCAGCAGGCCCGTAAAGCGGATGGGTGATCTGCAACCACCTATTGTGCAGCCCTACCAAAGTTTATTTTCACCCCGTATTTATTTGAAAATGAGTGTGCTAGTTGATAAGACTATACAAATGGCCATTTGGGATTTTATAAGTGGGAAATTGTTCACAGGATTAAAATCGCAATTATATATTTGTAAAAAACATTGATTAGGACACAACTAAAAACAGCAATTACTGGGGGATGGAGCCAGCTGAATGTCACTTGAAGAGATCATGTGACATGTGTACTCAGATAAAATGCAGCTCACCACCTAAGCCATTGAGAATCTTAAAGTTCTGCTCTGCCCCGACTGCACTTGTGGCATTGAGATGGCTCAGATGTGAGGTGGCTCAGATCCGAGCTGACACTTATTTAGAGGGAATTTATCAGTGTCAGGCTCCGAAATCTTCCTGGGGAGCATCAGCCCCACAACTCAAATCTTCTCTCGGAGGACTGTGTTTATTTGTGCCGCAACACTAAGGGAAGAACCTTCTGTACATGCATTTAAGTGATGGGAGTTACGGTGTTGCATTAACTGCATGCTCCACCCTATAAGTATGGCTGAAAGTGAAGTTCAGGATAGCAAAAACCATGATAGAGTATAAGGGGAAAATGTCAAGGAGAAAGTAATGGCAGTGACTGCAACAATAACAGATTGCCTAGGTACTGAATTCAGATGCCTTCCAATGGATCTTCCAACTACATTTCATCACATAACAAATCACATCTGTCAAAGAACTGTGCCCAAACTATCTTTCACAAGTTTCTCAGTTAATTGAGTACTATTTCTTATCTTTAAAAAAGTAAATAGAAGTGATTGCCCAATGTGGATCTAGGGACCATGATGCTGGCATTAAGACTCCCATTGACTATCATCTGAGCTAGTGAGGCAATGGAGGAACTTGCTTCACAAAATCTTAACAGCGGCCTAACTCATGGCTCAAAACGTTTCAAAGCTTTTTCCCCTGCTGGTTTGGCAAGCAACTTTTACATGAGGTAGGTGCAGCACAGTTCTTTGTGATCTCCCAATCATAGACTGTTTCTCTCCTACATTTGTTGCTGATTCTGTGTCTCCTACATATGGGGATGATCTTCCTCTCATTGATCACTCTCGTGATTGAACTTTCTCAGCCTTTTAAGGGGCTTTTAAAGGTGAATTTGCTGGCTGCCCTTGTGTATTTTGAACCCTGCCATCAATGAGTCCAGACAATGAGCAGTCAAGGGGACCATCGGCCTGACTGCCTGCTTCTCTTCCACAATTATGTTTGCACCCAGGTGTCCTTGGAATGGGAGCATGCAGCATTTGACGGTACACTTGGTGCCCCTGCTCAGAGAAGGCATGAAGTGCAAGGTACTGGAGTGCATCACTCCACCATGGAATGTCACTTTAATCTGATCAACCAAGTGTCCCATAAACGTTTCAGTTCTTTGTTCTAGTACGTCAATGGTGCCTTTTTTAGAAGGGACACCTAAAGCCTAGTCAACCAGCAAGAGGTACAAATCAAGAGGTACAAATCAGTGGCTGGGTTAAAAGATGCATGCTTTAATGTATAGCACTTAGTAATTTCTTTAGAAGTGGGCAATGACTGGCTCCAGTTCTATCCTGCACCAAATTGACTTTCTGGAGTAAAATACTGACAAGAAACATACTTGAAGTTCTTTAAATTTAAAAAGGGCTTTGATCAAGTAAATAGGATTTTGATCAAGCAACTATTTTCTCTGGCTTACTGAGTAGTGCAAAAGTGATGTTAAGGGAAATGCTTTTAGACAGATAGTTGATAGATGTGGAAAATACTGCTATAGGACGTGATTGAGGCAAAGAACATTGCAGCTTTTAATGAAAAATGGGTAAATATTTGAGGCAGAGAAGATAAAAAGCTATTGGTTGCAGAGGGGCAAGCTGTTTTGCATTTCCAGCAAAAGGTTGGTACAGACATGGTGAACTGAAGGGTCTCTTTCTGCGTTGTAATCTTCTATCAACTTTGAAAAAAATATTGTATTCACTAAACTGGAATAATTTTCTTTGCAGCTATATTCTCTTCCATAATTTGACAACTTTCACAGTAGATTTCCACATCAGATTCAAGACCCAAACCCCCATTGCTTTGAGACTCTCTTGATCCCAGAGTCCTACTTACTCACAGCTGAGTAACTTTCCGTTGCTCACAGTAATGAGTGCTATGGAACCAGAGGTATTGTAGTACTTCCTTAGTCACCCAGTGTTTATTCCTTCTCAAGCAACTGAAGATGCTGGGGTAGCCACAGTACCTCTCCACTAGCAACTGATGGAAATAGGATCTAAAATGGTCACTGAGTAGAACATGGAAGTCTGAAGCAAAGAGTCAAACTTTAAGACATTGGGTAGCAACTGGGGTTTGACTGCTTTTAATGATACAAAATATTAGTATGTTAGTTCATCACAGGGACAACTAAAAATCAGTAATTTATTTTCGACTTTTCCACAACTGTGCCTCTGCAGTTCAATCTTGCTAGCCTGTGCATGCACATATTAAATCATCCCAACAACATAGCATATTTGAGCATTTCTTTCCCACTGATGAAATTTATTCTACAGATCTCTAACAATTAGTTCTGTTAAAAATCAAGGTAAATATTGGAAACAATAAGTAATTGACTGAAGTGTAGAAAGCAGTGGGCACTTGTTAGAAAAGTTGTCAGAATGGGGTACAAGTCAGAAAACGTCATAGCTAAACCGCACAGAACACTTCACAGAAAACACGTTGAGAACTGTGTCAATTCTTAACTACTGAGGCACAGGGAATAAAATGAACTAAAATGACAGAATTTGCTTATTTAGATCTGTATTTAATGTGTGAACTCTTCTTGTTCCCAAAACCAGTCAGTACTCATGATAACATACAACCTTTGTGGAATTTTAATGTCAGAGTAGGTCATCTCATTCACACTGAATTGAAGTAAATTTTCAAAATCATGAAGGGTCTAAGAGAGTGGATAGGGAGAAACTGCCTCTATTTGTGGAAGTGTTGAGAAACAAAGGGTACCAATTTAAGTTGACTGCAAAAAACCCAAAAACAACTGGAGAAAAAATCGTTTTTTTTAAAATCCAAGAATGATTAGGATTTGGAATATAACACCCGAGTGTTGCTTCAATCATGTCTGCCAAAAAGGAATTGGATAATTATCTGAAGTGAAAAGAACGTAGGACTATGGGGAAAAGGTGGGGGAGTGGGGCTAGCAGAGCTGCTTTCGTAGACAGCATACACAATGGGCCAAATGGCCCCTCCCAAGCTGTAACCATTCTGATTCCAAAGGCCAACTGACACACTACCAAAATTCAGATCCTACACTGCTATTGGACACCAAAAGCTAATTAAATTTGTTCAGAAAGGTAGACTTCTAAAAATAAAACAAGTTTGCTAACATGCACAATATACAACAAAAAAGGTTTGTTTCCCAAAATATATCCTAGAAATAAAGGTCTAGCTTCTGTTCAAATCTTTAACTTTGTTTCCAAACCACCATTCTCACAGATATTAACCTTGCACCAGCTCCATCAAAATCACTTCCAAAAATTATTCTTGAGGATTACTCAAGTTAGGCATTTTGCACATCCTAGTCCTTTACAATGAATGATAAGTATTTTGTGATTTTGTTTGCCTTCTCTACCTAATAAGCGTAGTCCAACATGAGCGCCCATCCAGACAACGTAAATAGCAGCTAATGGTGGTTTTCTTGAATTGTTTAATGTCTTCTAATTCCTCTTCTCTCATATCTGGTCTCTGAGCTACAAACAGCTGCATAAGGTTGAATAGTTCTTCAACTGCCTATATAATGAAGAAAAAGAACAGTGCAGTTAGTTTAACACAAAAGTGGGATATTCAGTAAATATTGAAAATCATTTTTAAACCAATTCATTTACTTTAATATTTGAATGCATTGATCAATCAGCTACATAAAATCACTGACCAGAATTACAACAACTTGCTTTTTTATTTCTTAAGACATTAGCATTGCTGTCAAGGCCAGCATTTGTTGTCCATCCCTAACTTTGAAAAGGTGGTGGTGAGCTGCTTATTTAAACTGCTGCAATGCATGTGGTGCATGTACACCTACAATGCTGTTAGGAAGGAAGTTCCGGTTTTTGACAGTGACAGTGAAGGAACAATTATATATTTCTAAGCCAGGATGGTGAGAGGCTTGGAGGGGAACATGCTGGTTGTAGTGTTCCCATGGGTCTGCTGCCCTTGTCCTTCTGATACAGATGGAATTTGTATAGTGCCTTTAATGTAATAAAATGAAGGTATGTCACAGAAACATTATAAAGCAAAATATAACACCCAGATATTAGAGCAGATGAGTTTTAATGTTAAATGCGATGAATTAACATATGGATGAAGAGTTAGTATGCTTTGTGCATACTTCCCACTTTCAGCCTACACCACTGACTAACAATGCAAAAAGGATAGAAAAATGTGCGAGTCTCTCCCTATCAGACTGTCTATTGGCTGCATCTCCTTATGATGATACATGGAAACTGAGCCCCTGATGGCACCAGGCTACTGCTTTTAGGAACTTGGAGAAGGGTTTGGCGCCCAGACATGCAACGACAGGCCGACTAGTGTGGAAAAACAACCTCACTGCCCTGTGGGTATCTCAGGAGAGATGAAGGCTCAGAGAGCAAACACTGACAAAAAATCTGGAGTGGAACCGAAAGGTGGACTTATGCTTAATTCTGTTATCTTTCTGGCAACTCCTGCAACCAAGCTGGGTTCTGCATTCTTCTGGACCCAACCAGGAAGGCCAAGAAGACCTTGGCATTTGGGAAACCCAGGGTCTCCTTAAATTCTGTCCAGGTCTGCACCCTGGAGAGGACACTTTGGTTTCACTGAACACAGAATTGCCACCCAACCATGGTTTCCAGAGATGAATGGCTGGCAGAGAATGAGGATGGGTTTTAATAAACATCTCAAAGGAGGACAATAAGATGGTAGAGGATGTCGGGAGGGTATTCCAGAATCTAGGGCTTTGGTAGCTGAAAGCACGGTTTGAATAGTGCAGCGATTAAAATTGGAGATGCTCAAAAATTATTAAAGCAGCACAAACATGGTGGCAGACTGTGGGGCTATTGGAGACAAGAAGTGGCTGAGCCATGAAAGAACTCAAGGATGAGAATTTTAAAATAGCGATGTTGCTTAAGTAAAAGCCAATGTAGGTCATTGAGCACAGGGCTGAAGGATGAACAGGATTTGGGCGAGTCAGGATATGAAGAGGCGGGGGGGGGGGGGGGGGGCTGAAGCTTACAGAGGGTAGCACATGAGAAGACAGCCAGCAGTGTTGGAATAGTCAAGTCCAGAGGTAACAAAGGAATGAATGAAGGTTTCAGTAGTAGATATGATGAGGTGGGGTCAGAATTGGGTTACATTACAGAGGTGGAAATAGGTTTTCTTAGTCATAGGACAGATGTGTGGTTGAAAGTTCACCTTGGGGTCAAATATGACATTGCGAACAGTCTGGTTCAGCCTCAGAAAGCAGCAGAGGGAGGGAAATCTATGGATATTTCAAGTGGTTCCTATAGTAGGTTCTGTCCAGAGACAAAATTATTCTGATTGTGTTCATTGCTAAAGTTTGCACAGTTTACCTATATCAAAAAGGTACTCACTAGCTTTTACTTGAAACCTGTGTTCCAACACAACATCATAAGTTAATGTAACTTCTGAAATAGACTGTCAATATTCCTAAAGTGTGGTGCCAACAATTGGATACCAGACCCTGGCTGCATTGAACTTGTGTTTTATAAAAGGTTCACCATAATTTCTTTCCTTTTGTATTTGGATGTCCGTATTTACAAAGCCCAGGATCATGAACGCTTTATTAACAGTTTACTCAAACTGCCTCGCCACCTTCAACAATTTCAGCATCAATACCCCCAGGACCCTCTCCTCCTGCATCCATATCTTTTTTTAAAAATACTTATTAGATACATTATTTTATATTGTTCACCCACTCCACTAGCCTGTCTATGTTCTCTTGAAGTCTGTCATTCCTCCCAACAAATATCATCAAAGCAAATTATCTGGTCATGACCTCACAACTATCTGCATAATCAGCACAAACTGGCTCGCAAACAGAAAATCTCAGCAGGTCTGGCAGATACAGCCAGGATGACCTACGAAAAGGATTAATAAGGGGCAAGAGTGAGGAGGAGAATAAAATGAGACTAGGTGGCTCACTGAGTGAGATACTATTACAGATAGATTAAGTGGGACAAATAGGTATGTTTTGTGCTGTAACTTATGTTTATGGAAGTTGGATAAAGCTGTTTTCACAGTTCTATAACTGTTTCCAAAAACTAGTTGGTTAATGTTTGGTAACAGACTACATCCTGCAAGACTCTTCCTTATGTGTCCCGCATTTACTCCTCCTAAGTAGCAAGAGGGTAGATCGTAGTGTTGCCTTCACAGAGCCACACTTAAGCTATGAAGTTTCAAAAATAAATGGTTTCATCACTTTGCTTGTTTCTTGCGATCTGCTTCACAGTAAATCAGGAGTTTCTGGGCCTGAGATATTTGATTGAAATTAAGGATCAAATAAGCTGCTAAATAGAATGAAAACTAAAAGTCTGATTTTGCATAGAATAGCTTCCCATCCTATCAAAGAAAAAATATATAAAAATAAAGATTTTCTTTCTTTCTCTCCCCTTTGGCATCCTTCATACAATCTCCCCCATATATCCTGCTTCTTTAGAAAATGCTTTTGTAGTGTAACCAGTACAACCATTGCCTTGTTCAACTTTAGGTCTTCTTCTCTGAAAGGTTTTCATTCAGCAAAAGGAACTTGCACAAAATATTCAACACTATTTTAATTAGCCAATGAACTCATCTGAGGGGCCATGAACTGGTTGTCATCAGGTGTCTGACTAATAAAATGAACTCCAACATTTTCAACAATTTTGAATGCTCACTAGTCCATTCTTGAGGGATTGGGAGTGAGAGGAATACAACCCAACTGGACTGATGGTAAAGCTATTCCCATAGATCAGACTTGAACCATCATCAAGCCCCAACAAAATTGGCATCTATAAATCACTGGGGTAAACTTAATGGAGAGCTACCCTTGACAATTGTATATCTCTTAAGGCGCTTGGTCCGGTATTCTTTATTGACCTGAAACAATGGAACAATGGCCAACCCTTCACATGCCGCTGCCATCACCACTCCCAAGATATAGGTCAGTGAGCACTGACCACTCGGATATTCAGCAATGAGGTTAAAAAGCACATTCAGGGGTAATATTTCTCTGCACATATGGTAACGAATGTCAGTGTTGGGAGACATCATTTTTCTAAAAAAGTATTGGTAGCTTTACAGCCCCCATCCCAAGATATCTGTGCTTATCTAATTGGAGACTTTTAAGCATCCCTGATTTAATTACTCCACCATTTGTAATCATAATTTCAGTTGCCTAAGCCCAAATCTCTGAAATTCTCTGCTTAAGCCTCTATCTACCTCTTTTTCTTCCTTTAGGATGCACCTTAAAACATACCACTGTGACGAAGCTTTTGACCATCTGCACTAATATCACCTTATATGGCTTAATGTCTAATTTTGCTTTATAATGCTCCTGGGAAGAACGCTGGGCAGTTTTATTATGTATTACAAACACAAGTTGCTGCTGTTGTCAAGTATTGCTGTATTAACCCAGTTAATACTGGTTAAATTTTAACTGTTCACTGTTAATGCTACATTTAGGCCTGCGATGAGGAGGAACTTCTGCAGAGGGTGGTAAATCTTTGGAATTCTCTACCTCAGGGGCTGTGGAGGTTTGGCCATCGAGTATACTCAAGACAGAGATTGATAGATTTCTAGCTATTAAAGCTATCAAGGGATTTGGGAATATTGCGGGGGAATGGCATTGAGGTAGAAGATCAACCACGATCTAATTGAATGGCGAAGTAGGTTTAAGGGGCCAAATGACCTATCTCCTATTCCCTATGATAGTTCAGACATCACCACAACATTTTCAATTTCTGTGCAAGGTCTATTTCTCAGTTCCAAATCATGTAGAGTTGCAAGGCATGGATTCCCTAACAGGACTGGGTTAAAGCTGTCAAACTGCCTATGCACTGACCACAACTATCTCATAATGGGCATCAGCATGGCATAGTGGTAAGCACTGCTACGTCAGTGTCAAGGACCCCGGTTCAATTCCGACTTTGGATGATTGTCTATGTGGAGTTTGTCATTCTCTCCACGTCTGCGTGGATTTCCTCTGGGTGCTCCAGTTTCCTCCAACAGTCCAAAGATGTGCAGAGTAGGATGATTGGCCATGCTAAAGCCTAAGTGTCCCAAGATGTGTAGGTTAGCGGGATTGGCAGGGTAAATAGTGGGATTAAAGGGATAGGGTCTGGGCGGGACGCTCTATCGGAGGGCCGGTGCGGACTCGGTGGGCTGAATGGTTGCTTTCTGTACTGTAGGGATGCTATGATAATGTTCTGAAATCTCCCTCCCCAACCAGTCCCCAAACTGAGCTCTGTAACCTCTATCACAAACAGCATATATTTCTACTTCTCCAACATTGCGTGCCTCAGCTCCTGCCTCAGCCTGTTATTGAAATGCTGAACCAAATCTTTGGCACTGCCAGAATCAATTTATTCCAATGGATCACGGTACATTTTCTGACAATAGGTGATATAAGGCCCCTTTGACAGCATTTTTCAAACCATCAAGTGCTGCTCCAAGTCACATACCAACCTCCTTTGGAACTATACTGCTTTTCCTTCACTGTCACGTTCCTGGCAAGTTGTGGAAGCAAATTAACTTTTATTCTTTTCAACTTTGTTAAACCTAACCCTAGAGCATATGCTGTGCTGAATATGATGTCAGAAAGTGTCCCATTCCTCAATATTGGCATCTATCCGCTTGACATAAATAATAGGAGTCGGTCATTCAGCCCTTCAAGCCTGCTCTGCCATTCGATATGATCATGACTGTGAGACTGCACGTGGCCCCACATTTGCGCAGGAGGTAATGCGAGTGCTTGCAAATATCGGAGACTATTTAAAATAAAATTTACCTTTCAAGTTATATTTGATTTTAGCTGGTTTGTTACAATAAAAGTTTTAAAAAGTGAAGTCTAGTACAGTGGTTTTCTTTCCATTGGCGTCATGGAATTTCCTTTCTTTTTAAAAGGTTACTGATCTCCATGGAGATCGGAACAACACACTTTCAGATAATATCCACTTACTAGTGTCAAATGCAGACAAAAGTAGTCAAAGTTGCCCATTGTAATGCACAAGTCCTTTTAGATTTTAATTTAACAAACACGCTACTAATATAGCACTGGGTACTCAAATTACTGTGCAATTCTGCTGGGAAGCTATTTGTTTAGAGTTTTATTTCAAAAACACATTGGTTTCATCTGTGCTACATTTATAGCATATGAAACAGATGAAAATATTTTTGCATAAAAGTAAAAGAACACAACAATTTATATGTAGGCACCTGTCATCAAAGGGAAATATGTACGGCTTCAAAATAGAATTTTATGTCATTAAGTGAAAAATTTGACGCTCTGCATTTCTGACTGTTCTAAATCACTTCCACTAGATTAAGTTATACAACACTAAGAGCAGCTAATTCTGTTTATTAAAACATCTCACACCAAGTAAAGCCAGGCTAAGAACTAGTAAATCAATACCAACACTTACCCCTGGGTATTGGCTTGCATGAGGTGTTAGATTTTTGAAAGCCCACTGAATATTCTGATGAGAAGCCAATTGCCGCGTGAAAGCTGGGGATTGTTCACAACACAGGCGTAAAATCCCATAATATGCAGGCAGCATTCCTCGATTAAATAGAACAACGTCTTGGTCATCGTGATCGGCCAAGATGTAATTAAAAGCAATGTTTTTTGTCACTATGGGATTCTGTACAATGAAGCGTACATTTTCTGGGCAATCCACACACACATTGTACCAGAAGATAAGTAGTGCCTGTTTATTGTGATTTGTTGCAATAGCAGGTTCCGACAGCTTAGGCTGAAAGAGGTTCCAGAGGTCCATGAAGTAGCTAGAGAACATCAACTTTTCAGTCTTTGAGACCAAACAGTAGGTCATAAAACTAAAATAAGGAACTAGTTTTGTGGTGCCATGGACAGCAGCATCAACATACAGCTTGGCTCTTGAAAGTAGACCCAGGAGAATATTATACACCTGATGAAGGACAACAGTAGTGTCTGGACTAAGAGGCAAATCACGAGTAGGATTATGCAAAGAACGCGTAGATCGGAACATCTGACGGAAAGAATTACTTGGAATGAGAGAAACCAAAAGGTAAGCTGCAGCTGTAGGGAATAAACAAAATTACAATCAATATAACGAATCACAATAATTAGCTACAAATTGATTGCAAGACATTTAGCATTTCTTGGTTCTTGAAAGAAAAAATACTTGCTTTTATATAGCATTTATCATGACTACAGGACAACCTAAAGCACTTTACAACCAGCAAAGTACTTTTTGAAGTGTCGTCACTATTGTGATATAGAAAACTTGGCAGCCAATTTACACACAGTCAGATCCCACAAACACGAATTTGATAATGACCAGATCAACTGTTTTGGCAATTGTGACTGAGGGATGAATATTGGTAAGGATAACTCCACTAACCAATCTTCCAATAGTGTCATGGGATGTTTTGCATCCACCTGAATGTGCAGACAGGGCTTTGATTTAATGTCTAATCTGAAAAGATGGCAGCCGTCAGTGGACAGTGGAGTACCAGAGTGGCACTTGAATACATAATCTTCTGACTCACAAGCAAGAGAGTTACAAACTGAGCCACAGCTGACACAACCGATTGATCATTCAAATGAATATGTTTGGTACCTAGTACAATAAATAATAAACAGACTATGGATGCAACCATTGTATTTTCATGTTGCTGTTTTACCAAATGGAAATGTGGTTAAGGGTGGAGAAAAGATGACAAATTTTCAAAAGCATTAGGGAAAATTAACAGTGTGGATCTATGTGGACATAGATAAGCGAATGGGAGTATAAACTAAAAAGCAGAAGCCAAACTCAACATATTTATTTTTATTCAGTGCAGTGTATACAGACTTGATTCAGTCAAAAATTTTATTCTAAGTTGAATAAAAGATATTTGGGTTTGGAATAGAAATAAATGACAAAAAGTACAACTTGGAAACTAACCATTATTGATAGTGTAATTAATGCAATATCACAACCCCATCACATTTAAATGATTTAGAAAACATATAAATGTAATAACTTAACTCAATTACACTCTAGTGCATGAAAACAAGTACCCAGCACCAGCATAGTTTTCTGCAATGCTGTTCTCTCCACCAAGAGGGAACTTACATGTTCTGACTCTAGGATAGTTGTGTGCCAGCAAAAACCTCTCCACCCAGTTCTCCATATTTTGAAGTACCCAGCTATGAGCTAGCTTATTGCGAGGTGTTTGCATTGCCAGCCAATCTAAGCACTGAGAAGGATTGTACTCAATAACCTAATCAAATGGAAAAGGATAGGTGTTAATTGTTTTAATAGTATAAAATACAATTCAAAATCTCCCAATAGAAACTGTTAGTATTCAAATAAGCAAAGCATCTTTCAATTTGATTGATACACTGTAATTATGTATGCAACTGATTCTTAAATTGAAGTAAATTGATAAATGTATAAGTTATACTTTAATAAAACTATTAATTCAACTAGTACTTATTAAAACATTTCCCGATAAAACAAATCAGTGCTCCAGATTCCATTGCTTATGAAAATTAATCACTTAAATTTGTAATGCTGAAATAAATTTTAACCAGGTGATATATTTATGCATACCTCCCAAATTCTCTGAAGAATACAAGAAGCAAATGGAGGCATTCCAGGTGGTCCACCAGCAAACTCCATCAACATAGATAGTAGCTTAAAGAAAGGCTGTGCAGCCTAGAAATAATATCAAGTATACATTTTTATATGCGAGCAACATTTTTGACCTCAGATCATTTTATTATAAAGCTTTAAATGACCAGGGAGACTGGCACATTCTTAATATCCCAGCTTTCTCAGACACTGAGGAACTTAGTCATACAAATGTAGAAACATTGATTCCCTGTTGAGGCTGAATTAGCTAATTTTAGCTAGACTGCTGGTGGAGTACTACAACTGTCCTCAATCAACCCCGGAATAAAGTAGCGGAAAATTTTACAAGGTTCTTAGTTGCCTTCTACTGATCCCTATCGGAGTTGCATAGGTAAATGTTGGGTGAGGCCAAGACCTAGGATAAACGCAAAATACTGCGGATGCTGGAATCTGAAACAAAGGTCTGGCGAAGCGTCATCTAGACTCGAAACGTTGGCTCTGCTCTCTCTCCACAGACACCGTCAGACCTGCTGAGATTCTCCAGCATTTTCTATTTTTGTTTGAGGCCAAGGCCTTGTTTAGGTATGTCATGCCATGCTCAAATAGCTTGCTGATGCTCACAATAGAGACCCACACAAATAAATTCCACTTGGGCAAGGCACCAAATGGTGAGTGACACACAGGGGTCCTATCCAGCAAGAAGTCAACATCTTCAATCTCAACTGAGGGGAAAAAAGGTGAGGAATATAAAAGTTAAAGAGCTGTGTAGAAGTTTGCTATATTTAGTACTAAAGCTTAAAGGACAAATTTGGAATAAGATTTCCTCTCAACATTAAAAAATACAATAATTTAATGGACATACCTCTGGAGTCAGCTTTGCTATTGATGTGAATAGCATGGACACAATCTAAACACACAAAGAAAAAACCTTATTAAAAACACTTGCGACTTTCTCCCACACTATTCCAATGAACATCTATGAAAATGAAAAGCATTGGTCCCGAATTATACCAACACAAAAAAGCTCCATACATGTTCTGCAAGTCGGTTGTTGTAACGACAGAGGCTGAAGATCAAATTGCATGTTTGTCTGATGTTAATACCATCTCGGATATGTTGGAACAAAAATGGAAAACCCTGAAAAAGAAAATAAAACCAGGAACACTAACCTTCAGAAATATCAAAACACAATACAGCATCCAAGCACTAACAGCAGCACAATTTTGAATTACTACCAACCAATGAAGCATGTACAACATGTCCAAAAATATACATTGAGACTAAAACAAATAGTAAACTTGATCCAGTCCAAAGAGAATTAACAGTGCAAAAATGTGAACTACCTTCTGCAGTCTGCTAGAAATCCCTTTGCTAGTCTTGAGTTATTTAAAATGATTATTTTTTTTTAGTTTATTAGTGTCACAAGTAGGCTTACATTAACACTGCACAGAAGTTACTGTGAAAATCCCTCAGTCGCCACATTCTGGCACCTGTTTGGGTACACTGAGGGAGAATTTAGCATAACCATGCACCTAACCAACACTTCTTTTGGACTTGTGGGAGGAAGCCAGAGCACCCAGAGGAAACCCACGCAGACTTGGGGAGAATGTGCAGACTGCACAGACAGTGACCCAAACCTGGAATTGAACCCGGGTCCCTGGCACTATGAGTGCTAACCACTGTGCCACCGTATTGCCCATCAAATGTGGTATCAAGTTCATATTTCAACATACAGAGCACTCTTATATTACTATTGTTAATTCTTTTAGCCCAAATGTATAACTGCCAAACTCTCACTTAACAGGCTTACTAGAAGACCATTCTAAAGTTGAAACTTAATGCTTATGGCGCTGGGCCTGTTTACTGGCTGGAGAGCTAGTGGCATCATGTTGGAGTCACTTTCAGGAGTCTTGTTGGGATTAAGTCCTAATTAGGCAGTTTGCTGACTACCATTGGGGTCACCAATCCCTGTAGGGGGGAGTTTCCAGCATGAAATTCTTCCACAGGGCAGATGTCCCTCTTGCGAGTGCTGCTGGTCAATCAGATGCTGGAGGCAGTGGTAACTGCTGGTACTTCAGTCAGCTTGAATCTGAAGACCACTGCTGGAGGCCCAGGCCTCAGATAAGTGTGGTAGGTTCAATAGGGTCAGTCATGATTCTCTCCATTGATAATTCCTCAGCTTGTCATGGTTACACATGGGTCCCTCGTGATCCCAGGCTAAAATTCAGCTAAAATTCAACGGTACTCCGGGAGATTTGCCCTCCAGACCCCATGCAGAGTGCAGGCTCACCAGTATGTGAACAGGCCCTGGCATTTATGAACCAAACTTTCCAGCTGTGGGTTTACAGCCCCACTGCCTTGTGGATCTCTCAGTTTAAAGACTCTGTTTTGCTATTCTTTCTGTCAAATTGGATAACCTCACATTCTCAGATAATTGCTCTTTGGGATTCTGTATCCCACAGGACAGTAGAGGCTGGGGACTTGAATACATTCAAGGCCAAGTTAGACACATTTTTGATCTACAAGGGAGTTGAAGGTTATGGAAGTCAGGCAGAAATATGAAGTTGTGTCTATGATCAGATCAGCCATGATCTTCTTGAATGGCATTGCAGGCTTCAAGGTTGACTGGCATATTCCTGCTTCTTTACTTGGTTCTTGTAGGCCTGCATGCAACAAATCTTGACAACATGCTACGCACTTGCAGTGCCTGGCATACATCATTACTGGATTTTTCAGATAGCTTTCAGTTGCTGTGGAAATTTTAGTACGCATCTACTTACATAGGGAATTAAATATTTCCAATGTTACTATGTCTAAAGCATTGCATGTATATCATAAGAATTAAATGATTTGTAACTTCGTTGGTAGGCTGGGAAAAGCTCAGTAAAAAAATGGTGAAAAATGCTGGCAATCTGAATATAATAAATCTGAATAAAATATATTTCTCTGAACACATCGTTTTAGCAACCATCACAGTAAAGTATTGTTGTTTTTAGACATTCTTGATGAATTTTCACTGATATGCAGAGTGGAACGCACGTCTAGAAAAATGAGGGCATGGTGTACTAGAAGAGTTTTGCTGTGATTGCACTGTATTTCTCAACTCGTTTGTTAAACACTGAGCATATCTTCAAAACATTTATGGGGATCAAAAAAAATTGGAATAATTTAAAGTACCACAAAAGTTGAAATGGAAGATTGACTTGCACAACCAGGTCTAGAGATGAATAAATGTGAAGCAATAGTTGCAGGATCCAATGTGCAAAGACAATATATGCCCAATAATTACATTTTATGCTTTAAATAACTGAAGATTGACAATTTCCTGTTCAATTTTGTAACATACATGAAGAACAGGTTTTTGCTGTAATCCTATGCTGTCATTGAAATCTTACACAAGGATTGCTAAAAGAAATAAAGAAATATATATCACCAGTTCTATGTCTATTGACGATACCTTGCCTCCTGTCAAGGCAGCCATGTCATTCTGCGACAATGTAAGATGCCTATTTAAAAGAGACAGAATTAGAAAGGGTAAACACTAGCCCTGAGTCTGGATATTAAGACTGGGATACACACAAAATAGTACACTTTGGTATTATAAATCTTAATTTCCTGATAAATAGGATGTTGTAACTTTTTATAAAGTGCTAATTAAAAAGTTAGACCTATTACTTTACTGTCAAATTCAAATGATTACACTTAAATAAATGACAATCATGCCAATTTAAAAAACTACTTAATTCGCTTTTTAGTTTCTCCTGAATTAAAATAAATTAACAGATATTTAGCACTAACTTAATTCTGCAATATGTAACAAATACTTACAAGAAATGTTTGCAGGACAAAGTTTGTCGGGGAAAGAGCAGGTGATTGGGATTAATTGGATAGCTCTTTCTGGATACATCTATGTATATGCCTTACCTTTCAGAACGTGATTGCTCAACCAGAAGTGCAATCAAGGCAATCATCTTCTCCAGTGCTGCAGGACGGTATTTCTCTTCTGTCAAAGATAAAATATCTTCTTCCTCTTCTTCTTCCTCACCCTCTTCTTCAGATAATACCTCAACTTGTGGCTGGGAAAACTGCTAAAAATTTGAACAAACAAAAATTTAAGTGATACCGAAGTTCAATTATTAATTTTTTTGTCATGATAAGATTCAATCCTATAACTAATCATTAAAGTTATACATTTGTATCATTCCCTTAATGGAAACACAATAGTCACTAGCGCATAAAAAATGTTGCCCTAATATTTCTGTGCATTTTACAAAAAGAGTGAATTCAGCATGAGCAGAATTTGAGAAGTGACTGCAAATTTGAGTCCTATACACAAAAAGGAAACTCAACAATAAGGAAATGAGAAACCTACCGTTGCTAAGTTATAGGAAATTAAAATGTATGACAACCAGACATTAGAATAAAAACACATTGCATAACAGTATATTAATCAGCTTCAAATGGATGGTTGAAAAATTCTTACATTTTCTGGTCCCTTTGTTCCCATGTAAAAATGTACCATTGTCGATATAGCTTGCAATGACAAAAGAAATTGGCTCTGAAACAATTAAACAACAATTAATAGAGTTATATGGAAAAATGGGGTAACACATCTAATTACTCCTCTCTCCAGTGCTGTTTAAAGACAGTATGTATCCATTTACCTCTTCCTCTCCCATTTTGGCAAACTCAAACAAGAATGCGAAATACTCGGTGAGATGCTTGCTGTGAGGTTTGACTCCATGCTCCATAATAGACAACAGTGTCTTCACAAACCTAGTTACACATGAACGACTTCCAATATCTTCTACCGGACCATCCATGTCATCAGAGCTACAAAAACAGAAATTAAGGTATGTTAATTGCATTATCCAAGTCTGTGAACAATATTTAAATGCAATAAAATGTCAAATAAATAATGACTTTACAGTTGCATTTAAGTTTTTCAACTGAATATTGAAACCTTATATAATTCTTCACCTGAAAATAAATGCTCATAACTAATCATGGTATAATCTTTCTCTTCCTAACTGGTAAACCAGATCTGAATTCTCAACAACATCATGAGATTCAAATGATAAATAAAGTTATTGCAGACAGCTTTCACTTTTCCAAATGGAATTTATATTTGGAAAGTAATTGCTAGAAATTATACTCTAAACACAATGAAATAATTTTATAATAATTTCTAGAACAACAGCTATATGTCATAATAGTCTTGCATACAAGAATACAAGATTAGCGACATTCTAGAAAAGTCATTCTACTACATTCTCAATATTGTGTACAGTTGAAGATCAATTAACATGAGGAAACCAGTTAATATCCAAGCAAATTCCTGCCACTTCACTCTTTATGAAATGAGAAATTTCCAACTACTTTCTATTTTTTAAAAAAAACAGAATCATGCTAAAACGACAGAAGAAATCAACATTCCCACAGGGATGCCATTTCTATTAACCACAAATTCCATGACAGAAAATACTAGTGGAAGAAACAACAAGCAACTGGCCTTATTTGAATAGCTAAGACTTAATAAAAAGGTTTTCATTGACCTTACAATAATGAATGTCTGGCATCACTCTCAAAATTGAATGATAAAGCCTGATCTATTTCAGAATTTGACAATGTTTTCATTTTAAAAAAATGCATGCCAACACATAATCAGAATATGCTTCCATTACCAATGCAACTTTAATACGTAGCTACAATTATATGATGGTATTGAATCCATGTTGCTCCCTTTCGTACCATAAAAGAACACGCTCCTGAAGACTTCATTGTTTTCTTTCCCAGGAATACTGAACACCACAGCACAGCCAAGTAGCCAGAAACCATAATAATAAAGGTTCAACATAAAAGGTCTCTGGTAGCCTTCTGTCCCATGAGATGATGTGTCTACGACTTTATAGTCGACTCTGTGTTAAACATCCCCTGGTGTGTCTCAGGAACTTCATTCCGGCATGGCAGTCTCTCCTGCACCAGCTGCAGTTTAAGGTGGCAGGCTGAGAAGGTGCAACATTCACTAAGCTTGATTTCTCGGAGCCCTCTTCTCAGCCAGCTGGACTAATAATTTCTCTTTGCCTCTTCCAATGCCCCTCTGAGCAGTCAATCTCCAGAAGTTCTGGCCATCTCCCAGTTGTCCATGTCGATGTCCATCATCTACATGCTGCACTTGCAGGTATCCTCGCAGCAGGGACACAGATGTCCAGCAGGTTCTGACCCAGTGGCCAGTTCATTGTACTTAAGGTCTTTGAGTATAAGGCTGCCATCCATTCGATGTATGTGGTTCAGCCTTCACAGATGTTGTTGGCTTAGCAATAAGTTTATGCAGATGCTTTCAGCACCTTCCAGGATCTCTGAGTTGTGAGCTTGTGCTGCCAAGAGATGCCGAGGATACAAACGTTTACTTTCATTTTAATAATATGTGCTAACTGGATATTTTAGGTAGGGTGTATCTGCAAGATTCTTCCTATGTGATCATTTTGTCACAAAGATGATTCAGAAAGAGTAACTTTTATTGCTGATTTCTTTTTTTAAACACAATGCATATTCTCATGCATTTAAAACAAGACTCCCAGACAAAGGGCGGTTTAGATAGCAAAATTGTTTTTCTCTGAGATTAAATGATTCATTAGTTTTCCTGGGGTTGGAAAAACAGATCTTGCCTGTTATGATGGAAAAACCATTGGTCTTATCCCATTTCATGGGCAGAGATGTAACTGGCACTTAAATGACAGCAGAAAAGATATTGAGCTACAAAACACATTCAAAGAGTCTGAATGCAGAAAAGTCAAGTCTGTTTAAGTCAAGCAAAGCAGGTCACTGAATTTGGATAGTAAGGCAATTGCTTTGTTTAAACAGTATTAGGTGAACTAAATTGCATCAACCAAACCAAGTAAATCTAATAATTATTGCTTTGTATATTCACCTTCTATAAAATAAAGTAACTTAATGATTCAATCAAGTCTCAACTCATCTATTGTCAACAGTCCTGCAGTTGAAACAGAATAAATAACTGTGCAAAAGACAGGGACATCTGGTTCAAGATACAAAGCAGAATCTGTTGTCACAACCTCCAGGTCACACCACTGTACAATGTTGGGCAATGTGGATCAACTCTGATAAAAGAAACCTATGGAAGAGACTGATTCTACTGAATCACAGACGTATGTTTAACAGATCTAAATTGATAACATTAGCAAAAGTAGGTAATGAAAATCAGTACTGCTCTCTCTAATCTAATATTCTAGAGACACCAGCAATGAGAAAGATGGGGTGCTTCATTATACTGATTTTTAACCTTATCAGAGGAACAGAATAAGAGCAATGCTTTAACTGCAAAGTTCACAAATGAATTCACATCTGGATATTTCACAAATAAGTAAGTGTGAATGTGCATCCAACAGAAACAGAATGAAAGTAAATACCCAATGATGATGGCAACAATGCCTCAGGTGGGATTAGAACTATGTAGTGTTGATGCAGCAAGCGGCAGTTTTTTGATTTTTATTTCAAAGATCGCATCATTAAAACTGGAGTTAGTACCGATTCCTATATAATGCCTCTCGAGTGGACCAATAACTGACCCTCAAAACTAATGTGCGATATGACCTCCCTACAGCATCTGGCTGGTTCAGCAATTTCTAGTGATCAAAATAACTTGTGGGTTTTTTTTTTTGCTTTCTAGACTTGGTGAGCACCCCCTTCAGTTGATCCCATTACTTGGGATCAATTTCAACCATATCACCCAAGTTGATCACCAGATCATCGTGACATTAGAGTTGCTTTCAATGCTGAGTGCCAGTAAGTGATCAGCTCTAGTAACTTGTAACTATCAAGTGTGATAACTAGCCATTTACCCAAAGAACTAAGATTAAAATTACTCAGACATCTCGATAAATTAGGGGATTATTCAATAGGAGATAGAATTCAATGCTCATAAACTGAAGCAATACACAATTTAGCAAACACACGTATCAATAATTAGCCGTGGGCAATATGGAAAGGAATTTGGATGTGGTTATCGATCAGTAAAAATATTTAAGCAACATGACATCATGCCATTGTTAATAAAGTATTGGAATGCAACTTGAGGACATGAACTTTGGCAAATAGTTTGCATTAATTTAATTTAATGAATGGAAAAGACCATAGTTTGATTGGGTATGAAATTCTGATCACTAGTTCCAAGAGGAGAGATTCATTACAACCATAACAGGGTAATCCGAGACCTGAAACTGCAAGCTATGAAGAGAAATTCCACAGAAAGAACTTGTTTCATTAAAGAAATGGAAATGTCACAAGATCCAGGTTTACATAAAATCAAAGAAATGTAAATGGGAAAAAATTATTGGTGCAAACGTAAAACACCGAACTAGATACTTGTTTTTCAAATGTCAAACTAGTCTAGAAATTCAAATTTAACCCATGACATTATATATACATGGATCAGACTCTTATTAAAAGCAGCCAAAGTAGTGCATAAGGAACCAGATGCAGATCTGATTTACAAGATTACCCATTAAAAATGTCATTTGGTCATTCTTAATCCATTCACCTAGGCAGATGCAACTGTCCCTCCCACTGTAGCATCTGATTATTTCTTAAATCACCCTATGACTGAAAGTTCGCCCCAAACATTCATAAATCTTGGTATGAGGGAAAAGGTCCTCATATTAGTCCTACATTTATCTCTCAATAGTTTAAACCTGTGGTTCTTTGTAATACATTTGCAATTTAAACCAGCATTTCATTTTTTTTCCATCTTTCCTGATCTCTCCAATTTACTTTTACAATATCACCTCTCAGACACCTTTCAAGGCTAAAAACCCCAAGCTCAAGTCTTCAGTCATTAGTCAGGTCTTGGATGGGCCTGTCTCAGTTGTTCTCTGCCTCCAGCACTTTAACATTTGATGTGCATGTAAACCATCAATATTCAAAGCACAGTCTGACCAAAGCATTATGAATTTTACATCATGACCACTTTAGTCTTGCATTTGACTATCTTGGTCAATCATAGAAGTCATAGTAACACTACAGTGCAGAAGGAGGCCATTTGGTCCATCGAGTCTGCATGGACAACAATCCCACTTCGGCCCTATCCCCAGCACCCACATATTTACCCTGCTAATCCCTCGAACCTATGCATCCAGGGACACTAAGGAGCAATTTAGCATGCCAATCAACCTAACCCACACTTTGGACTGTGGGAGGAAACCCATGCAAACACGGGGAGAATGTGCAAACTCTGCACAGACTGTGACCCAAGCCGGGAATAGAACCCAGGTCCCTCGTGCTGTGAGGCAGCAGTGCTAATCACTGTGCCATCGTGCCTCCCAATGCTATCGGCATTGTTGATTATTGCTTTGCGTACATGTAGGGGGGGATTTTAACTCCAAAGACCAGATAAGAAACAAAAGCAAAAAAAAAATTAAATCTCAAACCGACCCCAAAGGAGGGGGAGAATCAATTTGCTTTCGGAAAGAGTTTTAGCAGTAATAGCTTAAGGAGGCTGCATTTCTTCACCTTCATCATGGAGGCTGGGTTTCCCAGGGGTCCAAAAATCATGTGCGTCTCTCACATAGCACTGGAGGTGAGAATGGTGGGGAATCGGGGTAGAGTAGGTGGAGGTGGTCAGAGAAGGGGAGTCATTAAAGAGTTGGAGATTATGCGCACCATTCAGAATACTGGAACAACAGCAAGGATTTAGCCATGGAAAGGGAGCATTTATTGCTTCAGATGGAAATCAAAGCCTATTCTTTACCAAATACATTCAGAGATATAGAAAAAGTGATTTTGTCATTACCCATCTTCCATTCCTGGTTGCAGGTAGAGGTGTGCATGCACCGGTCGGAGTCTTTGAATCACATGAATGCATAAGCGCTGGAACATCTGCAGAGCCCAAAGTAAGGTGCAAAGGGAGAGGATTTTATAATCACATTTTAAATTTTATCAAAACAATTTTCTTGCTGAAGATATTAACCACAAACTTGCTACAAAAGGTATCAAATTAGAATGGTCATGGAAAATAATCTCTGAAATATGCTTTAATGATGAAAAATACTGTCATTAATTACAATTACTCCAACTGAACTAAAGCACTTCATACCTGTCTCACAATCTGATTTGGACACTTAATGAGGATTTGCATTGGCCACCAATCATCATCTGCCATTCGATCCAAAAACCACTGTTTAGACAGAAGACAAAGTTAGCATTTTGAAATTACCTTTGAACAAAAGTTCCATGTTACAATTCTCACTATTTCATACACAACACCAAAATTATTATAGCCATGTGACTATATCATCAGATCAATAAGTTTCCACTATCAGGATTATAGCATTGTTCATTATGTGACTCAAATATCTATGTACAAAGTAACTAATTATCTGTATTCTGGAATTGTGAGGAAAGAATAGTTGTTTAAAGTACATGAATTTGTCAGCATTAGCAGCTTGCATTTCAGCCTAATTTAGAGGGCACAACAACAACAAATTAGGTTGCAATATTGTCCAAGTGATACTCAAACAAAGTATTTTCAGTTCCACAATAAAATTCAAGGTGTGGGAACAAACAAAGGAATTTCTTTTTACCATGGTAACACAGAGGCTCCAAGGGAGGTCAGGAATAATGTGGTCATGGAATATGATGTTTTGTCTCTGGATAGTAGGTCTTCCACACCAATTCTTTGTGCACTATGACTGTCCAGGAGCCAAAAGACAGGCTGAGCTAGGCTAACCCTGCACCTGTGGAGAGTTCAGTGTCTATAGCAGGACCATCTAGGATTTGCACTCAAGAAGCCTGCGGGCCAAATCATTCCCTTCACCACATTCCAGAAACATAGCTTAATCCCTCTATAAAATTCCCAGACGTGTATATTCATTTAGGAGCAATGATACATAGCCTTGGGGAAAGTGGATAAGAGGGTAGCGTGATAGTGATTTGTTTTTAAAAAGGAAAACAAATGTGGACATGTACACTACAAATTTGGAGAATTGGAGTAGATTTGACTGCAATGTTCTCTCTTTATGGACTGTAGGATGGAACAATTGTATGGAAAGATTGATGGAGAATGCCTGCTGGCCTTCGTTAGTGAAGCAGTTGAAGATGGCACTGAAGGGGGCCAGTTAAATATGTTCAGCAACCACTAGATGGATTTATTACCACTGCTCCTTTTCTACTTCCAAAAAAGCCATGTTTCAAAAAAAAAGGCTCACATTTATAAAGAACCTTTCATGATCACAAGACATTTAAAAGCACCTTACAGTGCCTGAAATAATAGCCATTATTGTAATATTTTTTAAAAAAGAACTACTGCATCATATAAGCCTCAAACACTTGCGCTAAAGAGACGATCTGCAACAGTTTGAGACTGAAAATCTCTTATTCAAAAGGTCAAAAATAAAGACCCTTCTGAAAAAGAACGGTCTGTCATTTCAAG